>NC_069380.1:164997035-165299785 GCF_027475565.1 Acinonyx jubatus | reverse complement strand
TAAGCAAACAAGCATTTGTGGGGGCGACCTTGTCTTTCATGTGTTTATCCTTTCTTTCCTTCTTTCATTCAACAGATATTATTGAGTGTCACAGTGCTGAACAGATAGTATTTAAGATTCTGTGTACGCAATAGAGGAAAAAAATAGGCAAAAAACCCCTTGCTTTAATAGACCCTACACTCTGCTGGGGAGCCAGGGAGTGCAGATGGGGATAAACAGGGAAATAAATAAATATTAAATATGTCAGGTAGTTGACAAATGCTATGATGGAAAAAAAAAACAGGAGAATGGAGAATATAAAAGTGGAGAAATTGCTATTTTATATGTAAGAATATATAAATATATTTAAATATACTTACAGGATTATCCATCTACATAATTATAGTATAGGGCAAGATATCTATGTATAATAGAGAAGTAGATAGGGGGAGAGAGAGGTAGATCAGGGAAGGTCTTTCTAATAGTTAACACTCGAAGAGGGGCCTAAAAGAAGTGAGGAAACAAGCCATGCGTCTATCTGGCCAAAGGGCTGTCCAGGTAGAGGGAACAGAAAAACAGCAAGGGCTTGGGGGAGAGTTTTGTGCCTGCATGATTGGAGAACTCTGTAACTGTGTGTCAGTGTGTGTGATGGATTGGGAGGCAGGGTCATGGTTGACCACAGTAAGAATCCAGGATTTTCATCAGAGCAACATGGGAGCTGTTGGAGGCTTTTGAGCAGAGGCGTGACATGATCTGACTTAGGTTCTACCAGGATCACTCTGGACTCTGGTCCACATGTCTGGAGTGGAGCAGAATCCTTTATTTTTTCCGGCTGGATGGGATCCTCTGGATGTGGTCCGTAAAGGGAAGTGCTTTTGAAAAATAGATGGTGTAGGAAATGTTACATATGCTGTTGAGTAGACAGTGGATCAAATACCTACATTGTGAGAGAGAAAAAAAAATAGAAAGATACAAAGTCGTTCTTGGTGGACCTTATCAATGAACTCCTATCCTTATTGAATTTAAGGTAAAAATTAGGGAATCTGCTGCATCTGTTATTTTTCTGAGGCATCAGGAAAGGCCACTGACTCTGTCTATATGTAAATAGGCAGGTGGCTTTGGGCTCAGCAGGCCCCGCCCCCAGACGGAGCCCTCTCAGTTGGGTCTTGGATAAGAGGAGGTTCTGCTTTATATGTTAATGTTGGTTCTTATGCCACCATGTTGTCAGCATGTTCTCCAGGCCAAGACTAAGGCACCACAGGGGTGGGAACAGGCAAGAACTGCCTGAATCCCCAGGGATGCCATGGGGTCAGAGACAACAGTGCCAGGCTGAGAAATCTCTCCTTGCACCAGGGAGCGTGTACTAAGAATGCAGCCAATTTTCCCAGTTTTCTTTTCGGAACATTTGGTTACTATGTTTTGTTTCGTATTTTCTCCTACAGTGGTGCATATGGGTACTTAGAAGCACATCAGTTATAGTAATATAATATTAAAAGGCTTTTTCTTGATATGCACCTGATTAGGAACTATGCATAGGGCATGTCCCTGCAGGCACAACCTCCACTTGGTTTTCTTACTGAAGCCTCTTGCAAATGCTTGAGATTACACAGTCAAGTTCTACCAAGTTTTAACCTACTCCCAGATTTTTTTGGAAGGACTTTTAAGAGCTTCTGGGAAATTATGCAACAAATATTTGAAGTAGGGCAGTCATGAAGAAAAGTATGATTTATACTATAAACTGAGGTTGTATAGTTCTGGCATCAGAAAGACTTGGATTTGAATATCCATTCTGCCATACAGTCGTTACGTATGTCCTCAGCTAACTACTGATCCCAGTAAGCCTCAGTTTCCTCGTCTCTAAACTTAAGATAATAATACCTGCCTTGCAGAACTGTTCTGAGGATTAAATTTAATAAACCTGGCACAGTGCCTGGTGTGTAGAAAGAGTAGATAAATGGTAGCTATTATAATAATATTAGTAGTATGCATCCTGAAGTGAAGTTCCCTCCCACCAAGCTCCGTATCAATTAAGAAATAATTTCATGTTTCTAATTTGTATTTGGTCAAGTTAAATAGAGAAAAAGAAACATTATGGAGAAATAATATTCTAGAGTAATTGGTGCCAAAAGAATCCTAAAATAAAAATATAGGTCTTGTTATTAATCCCGCACAACAATCATTTGTAACCATTCTGCGACAGATTTATTGACTACGGCATCCATTTAGAAATGCTAAACTAATGAGGACTTAGCCATTAGTTGTGATAATGGTCTATCATTTTGAGCTTGAACCATGTGTACTTATTTGGACTCTTTTCAAAATAATAAATTATTTCAAACTCATTTCTTTTCTTGAAAATGTCCTTATAATTTAGGTCATGCTTTGGATTATGTGAGTGGTATTCCTATAATCCATCATCCAAAATAAACTGTGATTCTGGGCTATTTTAAGATTGAGAAACTTCAAACATTTTTTTTTTTCAGAAATTGCATAAAGGGGCAACAGAGGCTCCTCAAGCCTCTAATTTATCTTTTTTTCTGCCTGTGCTTGATTGTTATTCCATATTAAGGTTATTTTCCTTTTAAAGTAGCTCTGCACAAAGAGAATATACTGCTAAATACTATTGCAAGGGAATGTTTACAGATGCAAATGACTTCTATTTAAGGAGCTCGTGATTAAAACTTGAAAGAATGTGGCACTAGAAAGTATGTGAATAACCTTTGAAAAATCTCACAATAGAACTGAATATGGGATATTTATAATCTAGGATTACAGCTATAAGGGTATGTGTGAATATGCATGTTCAATATGTTGCAAAGGACCTCAAACTGAAACTTGTTAATTTTACTTTTCTTTAATTTAGATAAATTAGCTGTTTGATTATTGAGAAACTGTAATGCAGAATAAACTAGAAGTCCAGTGCAGAACACTAGAAGGAACTAGTATTACATTTGCCTGCAACAAGTATGCCAGATGGTTTCCAGAATTCCGTCTTTCTGATAAAGACAAGATATCTTTTTGATAAGTTCTTCACTGGGCCATTTCAATCTTCCATAGTTGCTTTGAGGCTCGAAGTGTATTTCATTATTTCTTTTTCTTTTTTTTTTTATTGCTCACAGAGCAGGCTGCTAATAAAATCAGAAAAAAAGCTGTGATCATTGGCAGACCTATTTTTTAAATCTATTCATACCCAGAGAAGATCTGCCCTTTGGTTTCTTGTCGTAAAGACTGACCTTCTGGGGTCATCCAAGACATCAGTCCAAGTCGTGTGTCTCATTTTGGTGGAAATCATGTCTTTCACCCTTGGGTGTACTGGGCAGTCCGGCTCCTGCCCTCCGTCTGGGTTTTGGGGAACGGTCTGGCTCAGGCCCTGGCTGTAGAGAAATAATGAACATGTCACGCGCGTCTCGAGTTTTCCAGTCTCTGGCACAGCTGTGGCACTTTCCCCCCCTGCTGCGAGGCACAGCACGCTGGCCATTTGTTGGCAAGTTCATATTTCACACTGCAGGGAATTGAAATGATTGAACAGACAGAAGACGAGTTTTATTTGCAGTAGCCTACGTATCCCCAGACTCTGATTTGGCATAAAACATCTGCTTCATGATCTGCTTCAAGGCCAGTTCCTTTCCTCCAACAAAGGTTACGACTTCAGGCAAGCTGTGCTTCCACTGGCAGGAGGAAATTTGCCCGAAGACTTGATTGAGTCAGAATCAAAGCATCCTGCCACAGAATTTCTTTTTTCAATTATCTTCGAAGAGGCAGCCAGACTTTAAATGTATCAGTATAATAAATGTAATGAAATAAGGCAGACACTCCTTTCCCCGTGTTGCTGTGGAGGGGAGGTGCACACCCAGTCCTGCATCCTCTCCGAGAAGCCTGTGAGACTCACCTACCTATCTGTCAACACACACATCTTGGCAAGAACACATTGTAGGTATGGCCTTTGGATGTGTTTCAGCCCATCGGCATGATAAATAGGCACAAGCACTGGATTTACCTGCCGCATTCACGTCTTTCTGATTATAAAAGCAAATGGGCATGATACTGAATGTAATTATTACTATTTTTCATAGGGAGGAAGCATCATATAGCCTTTGTTTTGTGGCATGGTCCTAATTACTAATTATATTTACCCGCATGATTTTGTTGTGCGTGGTCATATTTTTTGTTCAAGACAGTCCTCGCTAGCCTTACAGACATACACACAAAATTAAATCCTGGCATTTTATTATGCTAGAGCAATTAGATGCCATCCTCGTAATGAGAAACATGACATCTTCATCGTTCTCCTTTATATTTTCATGTTGTTTTAAAGCAGACATTTACCAGAACTGAATACAGTCTTTCTCCTACACACACACACACACACACACACACACACACCTAATTGAATATCTGCATATCTCCAAGGAGTCCTGTGGGTGAAACCATGTATTCATCTTCTTTAGTTCTTAGGCCACTTTGGTTTAAGAGTAAGAACTGTTGCTTTTATGAAGTGCCTTTTTCTATAAAGTCAAAACCTCACAGCAGTGCACAGAAAGCCAATGGTATAAAGGAGCTAAGTAGAGTCTTTAATAGAGAGAGCTGGGTTGTAAGTGTTTTTGTTCCTACGGAGCAGATAGATTTGGCTCCATCTGTTCCATATTCATAACAAAGGAGCGCACTTACAGGAGGGCCAACTTCCCAGAGCCGCCTGGTAATGATCTTTTCACCAGAATGAAAGCATCTGAACCCAGTGGCTTGGCCCCACGAAAAGCAGCTAGCAGGATTGCCCGTCAGAACCCCGATTTTCTCGTAACTCAGGTAGACATAAATTTTCCCAATATATGGAATGAAAAAAAAATTCAACCGATTTCTCATCTCCCTGCTGCACTGTGTTGTTAGGAAGCTCAAAATGTACGAATATAACCTTCTCCTTCCACAACCACAAAAGATTTGTAATTAGATTGTATGAGGGGAAGTTTGCACTTAAGTATCTGAAGATATCACAGGGGAAGAGGCTATTCTTCAAACTTTTAAGTTGTTTCTATTCAGATTTTCTAATCTTTTTAAAACTGGGGTTAATGAATAGAAATATGAGTTATACCAAATAAGGAAAAACCCCTGTTGAGTTTTGTAATTAGCAAACTTCAAAGTCAATTTCAACTGAGACCTCTTAGATTAAAAAGATAAGTTGACCCAAGAGTACGTACTTTCTCTTCAACTAAGCAGAAGAAAAATAGAATGAATTTTTTTGCCCAAAATGCTAAGCTATACAAAAAATCTTCCTATTTATATGACATGTAGAGTCAGCATCAAAATGTAAATGATTCCTTAAAACTTAAATAGCACACTGGTATTAATATCATAGCTAGTGGATAGAACGCTTGTATTTATATGCTGGCTTCACAGATTTCTTAAGAAACGGAAACATATTTTGAAGTATGGTAATCCTTTTCTCCATTCTGTGTACTTTTCAAATACTAGAAGCTCCTAAAAAATACATCATTGAGATATTTAATATACTTCATGTAAAAGTTATAATTGTGATTTATTAAACCTTTTATTGTGCATCTTGGTGCCATCTGTGCATTATCTCCTTGCTAAACTAGGGTTTCTGGCAAATCAAACAGTAAACAAATCTCTCAAAAAGTTTGCTGTGGCAATAAAGCAGACAAAGTTTTCATCTAGCCATGAAATTGCTCTGTATTTTAGCAAGAGAAATATAAAAGTAATATTCACAGAGTGGAAAACCTAGCCAATCAATCTGTGAAGATCTCCGATTTCTAGAACACCTTGGTTCTGTTGGTTATATTGTGTAATAGTATTTTGGCTTATTTGGTTTTTAATTCATTCACTTACTCATTCCTTCAAAAATACTTTCTGTGCACCTACTTTGTACCAAGCAAAGGTTGGTTTTGGAAACACGGTGATGTATTAAAAAATGGTTACTGCACCTGCAGCATACAGTTTAATTGGGAAATAGACAATAAACCAGGAAACAAACAAATCTCTAACTGCCAATTACGCACGTATAAAAGGAGCTAGATGCAGTGACAGAGAAAAAGAGAGAATAAGCCTTTCAGTCAGGTGGGTGGTCATGGAAAGCCTCTTTAGGGCGGCAGTATTTGAGCCATGGCCTGAAAGAAAGTATCAAGTATATTTTTGGTGCACAGAGGATAGTTTATGTCCACAGGAAGGTCTATTTAAAGGGTTAGTTTGGATTTCAAATTTGATATTTGACTTATTAAGATAACACATTTTTAAAATGTTTAAATTTTCAAATTTAGCCTATTCACATTCATTTACACATCATCTTATTATTCTATATATAAGACTAGACCAAATATAAATATTTGGTTCCATTTACAAACTCGGTTAATTAAACTCCTTTAACCAATTAAAAATAAAAAGTAAAGAGAATATATTGTATCTCCAGTGAAGTACAATTAACACACAGAGTAACATTAGTTGCCAGCATACAGTATATTGAGTAAACAATTCTACACATTAGTCACTGCTCACCACAAGAAGTCTTTCCTTTTTAAGTACTTGAATTGTGGGACTGTAAAACCCTCCCAAGTATTTAAGTAATTCTTATAGTAATTGAAACTGAAAAATATGTTTTAATTCTGGCAAATGTTTTAAAACTCTATGTAACCTAGGATGTCATTAGTCAAAAAGTATAAAGCAGTTGCTCCATTACATATTTTAAATTGGACTGACACGTCTGACCAGTTACTCTGAATGGCCAAAGTTGTCATACGCTTTGAAAGCATTAAGGTTCCGCATTCTCAGGTGCTTTTTTTAACACACAAAGAATGCTCGCTCTGTGATCTGATTCTCTTAAAAATGCCTATGCTTAGTTTTTAAACTCAGCCGTATCCCCTAACACAATTTTGGGATTACTCTCTCAGGTAGTGTTTGAGGTACCTTAACTTGCCAAACCTTCTTAATGACTAGAGGATTTCAGGTAGGATGGCTTCACTCTTCACCTCTGATTATGATGCCCCAGTGTCACTTTTCTATCCTTAAGCGTGAGGTCACCGGATCCTCCCATCACCTTGCCTTTGTTCTCCTATTTATTGGTGGGGCCTGCAGCTCCACACAGACGGATCATTTCATGAGATTCGGCACATCTTTGGCTCCTAAAGATGCGCACATTCCTTTCATTTCCATCTTATCACCTCAACCACACATTGCAGACATGAAAAATAATACCTCCTTGAATTTTGTATATCTCCCCAGGTTTTGACTATTAGGTCACAGTTTCCAAGATCATTTCCTAAGAAGACAGCAGAGACAGGGAGGAGCCTTCCAAGAAAAGAGATCTATCTATCTTTCTTTCTTTCTTTCTTTCTTTCTTTCTTTCTTTCTTTCTTTCTTTTTTTCTTTCTTTCTTTCTTTTTTTCTTTCTTTCTTTCTTTCTTTCATTTCCTTGACCCCTCTCTCCATTTTCTTTTTTATTCTAATCCCGAGTTTTCATTCACGTTTGGTCAACAGCTCGACAGATTCTTGTGGCCTGTAGACTCCTTCTCCAAATCCTTCTGGAAAACATGTTACACACAAAGCAGTGGATTCACAGGCACTGAGGACCCAGCAGGTCTCCTTCTGTAGGGAACTCCCAATCCGAGCAGCAGAGACACAGGGTAACAGCTCTGAGACAAAACAGAATGGGTTAGGTACTATTACCTGATAGAAACAGATCCATGGAAGAAGCCAGAAGAGGATTTTCCTGTTGGAAGAATGGGGAACTATCTCAAGTGGCCGGAGAGAGCTGGGATTTCTGAGAGGCAAAGGAAAAGGTCATAGGAGACTTGGGAGCCAGGGAGGTTCTGGGAGAGAATATTGTTGGGACTAGCTATTAATGTGGATTAAAGCAGGGAGGAGCGGGAGAGTTAAAGAAAGAAATTGAAGTTGGGGCCAACTGTGAAAGACTGGCTACTGTGCTGCCCTGCAGTGCACAGCCATGAACTTTCCTGGAAATGGTCCTAGTTAGAGACAACCAGAGCAAACCAGCATTTGGTTCTTAGCCTTAGCTTTGATTTTATTTGCTCTGTCAACATTGAAACCTTCATCAAGTAAAGCATTCTGGGTGTGAAACGAAATGTACAGTCCTGGTACCTAAATGACTTCCTCTTTGGGGGAATCTAGCCTTCTAAAGAGAGAACATTCATTTGTTCAGGCCTCTGGGGTTCCATGGGGCCTGGCTACCCTTGCCCAGAGACTTACCTTAGCTCCAGAAATGGCAGACATTGCGAGAATGTAGCCTCCTGGCCAAGAAAAACAAAGACATAATTGACATGTGTAAATAGATATTTACCCAAATAGGATGCAAAAGAATATCAAATTCGGGTGCAGGAACCTTTCTCATGAACTGGTGTGGGCGTGGCGGCAGGCTGCCTCCCCTCTGGGCTGCAGTCCCTGAGCACCAGGGCTCCCTCCACTCTGTCTCTGTGCCCAGCAGCAAAGGCGGTCTCCATGCCTGGCCTCCTAACTGCTCTGTGGGAGCTACGTCCTTGTCTTTGGTCGGCATCTCTCTAATACAATAGCACGGTCACACTCTTAACATGGATTGAAAAAAGAACTCAGAGAATCTTAGCATGATTTTCAAAAGGAACAGGTCATCCAGTGCCCTTTGTAATTTTGTGAACTCTCACCCCAAAGCGCACTTACTCATATAAACCCCTTTACCCCCCATGTCCACATCAAAACTATGGTAGAATACAGTTTTTCTAATTTAGGCTACAAGTAAAAGGTCACACGTGTCCCCCTGGTTTTCCTTATGACTAAGAACTTTGTCACAACTATCCATAACCCGACCCCTCCCCTTCCTGTAAATGTATGCTCAGAACTAGGGACTACTTGCTGAGGGAAATCCAAGTGCAGAAGGAGAGTGGTAAGGACAGAACTCATTCTGTCAATCTGTGGAATAGTGACCTGATATTCTAGATCTAAAGAGATCTGTCACCTGCATTTCTTAAATTTTTTTTTTCAACGTTTATTTATTTTTGGGACAGAGAGAGACAGAGCATGAACAGGGGAGGGGCAGAGAGAGAGGGAGACACAGAATCGGAAACAGGCTCCAGGCTCCGAATCATCAGCCCAGAGCCTGACGCGGGGCTCGAACTCACGGACCGCGAGATTCTGACCTGGCTGAAATCGGACGCCCAACCGACTGCGCCACCCAGGCTCCCCCTTTTTTTTTTTAATTTTTTTTTTCAACGTTTATTTATTTTTGGGACAGAGAGAGAGAGAGCATGAACGGGGGAGGGGGAGAGAGAGAGGGAGACACAGAATCGGAAACAGGCTCCAGGCTCCGAGCCATCAGCCCAGAGCCCGACGCGGGGCTCGAACTCACGGACCGCGAGATCCTGACCTGGCTGAAGTCGGACGCCCAACCGACTGCGCCACCCAGGCGCCCCCTTTTTTTTTTTAATTTTTTTTTTCAACGTTTATTTATTTTTGGGACAGAGAGAGAGAGAGAGAGAGCATGAACGGGGGAGGGGCAGAGAGAGAGGGAGACACAGAATCGGAATGTCACCTGCATTTCTAAGTGCAAGCTAACAGCCTACCGTTCCTCTAGAGGAGGTCATACTTAATTTTTTTTTTTCCATAGGGAAACAGAGGCCCACTTAGGTTAAGCCGCTGACTGAAAGGCACCACAGAAGCCAGAACAGGTGAACCAGGAAAAAAATTGAGATCATCATTGTGCATGTACTGAACCACTAAACCATGCCCATTCCAAGGTCCCTCACTCGGGAAGATCAGGATGATAGTGGTTATGGAAACTGCAAAGAAATAATAGCTTTTTTCCCGGAGCTTCTTTGAATTGTATTAACTTGATGACTTATTACTGACTTGCTGCCTTTGTGCTATATGATACACTGTTCCTGCTAAATACTGTATAAATGAGGAATGGAATTTGTGGCTCTCATTGCTTACCAGTTAACAGAAACTCCAATAACAGATCATAGAGGTGCCATAAAGAGCCTGTGGAGAAGGAATAATATAAATAGTTCCTCTCTGGGATTCTAGGAATTCTGCCTTTTGTCTAAGTTTTTGTTTTTGTTATTACCTTTATTATGTGGCTTCTAGCTGAAGAAGAGCTTTTGTAAGTGAGTCATTCTGCTTATTTGTTTTCTTTTTGTCAGATTATACTTCTCTGGTACAGCAGGCAAAATTCATCAAAATCAACACAAACAAGAGAGAGAGAACTATCTGACCTTAATGACCTGGGACAGTCATTTCAGTAGTGTGGCCTCAGGCTAGTCCAGGTCTCAGAAAATAGTTACAATACAATTTGTAATAGGAAACTTACTTTTCCTGTTAAAATATGTCCTGTCCGTTGATTTTTTTTTTTTAAAGTAAAATATCCAGGAAGGAACTTAAAACTCTGAACATGAGGTAATACAGTTAACAATTAAAATACTATCTAAATATTATCTCGCTTTCTGTGTCTATGTGGACTGGATTTTTCCAGTCACATCATGGAAGGAGATACGTTTAAGCTGACTTCATTTTTTCTTAAAAAGAACTAGAAAATTCTTCCTGTATAGAGGATAATTTAAAAGCATTCTCTAAAATCCAGGTTACTTTTTGGTCATGCCTTAATAGATACCAAAGTATATGAGACAGACCCTACCCTTTTGAGTAGCAGTAGGAATAAGTTCATTGTCATTGAGCTTTAAAAGGCAAGTAAAAGTCTGCCCACCCTTGAAATAAATCTGTACAAAAGCATGATAATGTCCTGTTTGTTTTCCTAGAAATCAGTGGCAAGAAACTTGTCCTCACCCATTTATTTGAGGTTGCAAAGAAAAAATAATTGATCTTCTGAGGCTTAGCTCCTGGAATTTAAATACTACTTAAGTTAGCATTTGCAGTGAGAATTTGGCCTAAGGGGGTGGAGAGCTAGGGAAAGGGGGGCAATGGGTGTGATGGGTGGTACCTTCTATTTTCTCTTTTGTCTGAGGCTGCACAGCTGGAACTAATTTCACTTCCCTCTCCCTGAACTTTACTCTAATTATTTGTCCCTGTTACAGTTCCCTGGTGTTGAAACACAAGTTTTAGCTCTTGGAGCACATTGCTCTACCCTTAGTATACAGTGGGAAACACCCCTCTTCCTTTTCTAGTTTTTTTTTTTTTTTAAAAAAGACACATCCCTAGAGCCCTATCAGAGATTCTAGTATTTACATGATATTTTAAGTTTCTTCGAGGTTCCTACCTCTACTTAGTAACCTCTTTTCCAAGTGTTACATCTGGGGCTTTGACCTTAACCTGACAGTGATTTAAGTCTTGAAACACCACTGGCTGGGAAGGATAAAAGGTATGGGCAAATGTAGCCAGCTCCTGTGGTTGCTCTTAGGATAGAAGTTTAATAAACCTGGGGCCAAGAGCAGGTTATTAAAACATGTGAGTTTTAAACCTCAAAAGGTAAAATGGCGAAATGTATTCCATCGTAACTGGTCATTTTGTTCTTAATATGAAAATTAGGTGTTGTGCTGCCTTTTAAAAAAGGGCAGATGGCCAGTTGCAATTGTTGCTGGGATATTCTTTCCTAACAAGAGGCCTAACTTTTAAGACTTTTTCTGTGGTCTGGTAACCATTTTCCAAAAAGTCCATATGGCTTTTGTTAATCTCTATCCTACACCCACCACTTCTTCTGTTCCCTACCTCCATGCACAGATACAAAATGGATTTTGATTCATTAAATTCTGGAAGACATTTTCAGTAGTACTGTTTATTTAAGTGAGCTTTACTTTTCAACATTTATTGCGAAAGGAATATTAATGCTTAATTCTGCTGTCGCCTGGTCTAATTTGCATGTATCTGTGTTGTATGTTAAACTACATGAAAACCTGCAGAGAAAAGACTAGGTTCTGCTAACAACTAATAGCCTATCTCTTCTTCTGACTTGCACAAATTGAGAACTATTGCCTGTGGCAAACATAATGGAAAACTGCATTTTTAATGCTCCCACACACACTCATTTCTTTAAAAGGAAGAAGAAAGTGGCTGACTATTCTTAAAAATACAACTTCTCGAGGTACCCAGATTGACAAGGGACACAGTAAAGGAGAAGGATTTTGGCTTTTAGAATTAAGATTTGGGGATGAATAAGGTTAGGCAGAGATATTAATGTTGACTGATGAGTACAGTATTGGGCCTAAAAATGTGGAGAAAGAAAATACCAGAGTATATCACCCTATCTGCTAAGCTTCTGGTTCTTCACAAAAAAGGATGTTTGCTGCCTTGATTACTTTTAGTTGCTTGAAATCTCAAAATGTTTGTTTTTAATTTAATAGCCTGTGTATAAGATAATTGATACAAGCTTTTGGATACGAAGAGAATTTTAACTTATTATTACAGTCCTTTTAGTTTACATTTGTTTTTTAACATTATTCATTTTTGAGGGAGAGACACAGAGTGCCAGCAGGGGAGGGGCAGAGAGAGGGGAGACACAGAATTTGAAGGGGGTTCCAGGCTCTGAGCTGTCAGCACAGAGCCTGATACAGGGCTCGAATTCATGAACTGTGAGATCATGACCTGAGCTAAAGTTGGACACTCAACCCATTGAGCCACGTAGGCGCCCCTTAGTTCACATGTTTTTAAGCTCATCTGTACATGCTATTTCTCCTGTTTGAGGAAGGGCATTCTGTCTTATGACTTAAGTTTACATTTTGTATCAAAGCTCCTTTTAGTTCACCCAGCAATTTGGAGTTAAAGTGAGACATGATACTTGCACAGAAAAGCACAGGTTGGCTGCATTAGCGAAAACAAAGTGGCATGGGCAGGAAAATGAAAAACCGTTTTTAAGGGCTGGAGTGAAAACAAATAGATACATCTTGTAGTATTTCTTCAACAGCAGTTTATAATTACTTCTCTTCAAGGCATATTTTAAGTGGACTTGTAACAGTAGCTTGAAAAGTAACTAGGAAGGGATCTAGTTGTTTAGACGTGGGAGCCGCATAAGGCAGGAGCTGCCCTGTGGAAACGGGCATGGTGGTTTTCCAGAGAGGAGACCCCAGTGCCTTAGCTTTTAACGTCTTACTCAAGTCGGCCATGGGAAGCTTTTGGTAGCACAAAGTTGTTTTTATATAGCACTGTATCAGTTAGCTGTTGAGTTACAAATTGCCCCCAAATTTGGGGCCAAGACATTTAATATTCACAGTTTCTGTGGATGAGTGATCCAGAAGTAGCTTAGCTGGGTCCTCTGGGTATGGGTCTCCCACAAAATAACAATCACTTAAAGGTTCAGTTGAGAAGGATTCACTCTCTAGTTCCTCATCAGATTGTTGGCTGATTGCGTTCCTTGCACACTCTTGGCTGGAGGTCTCCCTCAGTCCCTTGCCACTGGGCCTCTGCATTGAGATTCTCACACTACAGCACCTTGCTTCATGAGCAAGAGAAACAGTGCTGGCAAGAAAGAAGTCATGGTCTTTTGCAACACACTCACAGAAATGACATCCTATCACATTTCCTGTATTCTACTCGTTAGAAGCAAAAACAGCTAGGTTCAGCCCGCTCTCAAGTGAGAATAATTGGAGCCAGGTTACAAGCTACCTGTGAAAAGCATGGTGCCATTATACTGTGTGCCATGTCCACCTGATAAGCCTGTAGTGAGTTGCGATGTGAATACTGTTACATTTACAACGCTAAATCTTCTAGAAGTACTGATTTGGGGGCACTGAATGTGGTCCCCTTTATGTATCAGATTGGCTGATAAGTGCTGAGCTGAGCTGAGCTGACCCCAGGAGACCCAGGAAACAGGTTTTCAGGAATGGCTGGAGTTGGGGCCCCTGTCTGAGGTCATGGAACAGACTGAGGATATGCAGCCTTCATGGCCTTATTAGCATGATACTCTAAACACAGAAGACCCTCAGATTATATTTCATTACGTGTTGTATGATTTTGATTGTTTTTTTGCAGATCAGTAGGGGGAAAGGACCCTGTGGTTTGATTTATAAAGTTTCTATTAAGATCAGGGAATGAGAGGTTGTACTTGTTTTAATGGTCCCCTACCCCTATTCCCAGCTTCCGGACTCCAAATGTGCATTTTCAGCAATAAACCGAATAAAAGGATATGAATGTGGATTATGTGACAAATGTTTGAGACAGGAGTTGCATTTATATTTTAGTTTGACCAAGTCTGTTAGAAAATCCATGTATGTTCATGGGAAGAGTTCAGGTCTAGCTATTCTTCATCTGTTGCTGGTTAAGACTTAATTTTGGTTGCTAAAGCTCCACTGTGGCAACTCAGGGAGGAAATGTGTTCTGTTTTTGTTTTTGTGTCTTTAGCGTTGATTCGTTTTGGAAAGAGAGGAGAGGAGCAGAGAGAGAGAGAGAGGGAACCAGTGAGCCCCATGCGGGGCTCAAACTCATGACCTGAGCCAAGTTGACCGGTCAACTGACTGAGCCACCCAGGCGCCCCAAGGGAGGAACTGTTTTAATTCTTTTGTCCCATATCCTGTTGATTGGCTTCTGTAGGCGATAAAATTCCCTCTGATAAACACGTCTGGGACAGCTTCCCACTCCTAGACCAAGCTAAGTCCATGCCTAAAGCTTTGCTGACAATTCACACAGACCTCCGTTATCACACCGTGGTTCATATTCATGTGGTTCATATTTATGTCCCCGGCTGGAATAAGCACCCACACAAGGAGAGGGGCAGTGTGTCTTACATACCTTTGTACCCCTAGTACCTAACAGGGAAGCAGGCACATAGTAGGAATTTTAAAGCATTTGAATGGATGGATGAAGCTGTTAGTAATTATCATCGGTTTTCAAATGTTGACTATCAATTTTCTAAGGAAAGGAGGATATGAAGTTACAGATTTTATTTTAATGAAGATAGTGTTGGCCATTATAAACTGTCATGGCTCTAGAATTATCAGGATTAACACTACCTACCTCCTGAGACAAGTCAGGCACATTTTCAGCTTTTACTCCCTTGTGTCCATGTGCAACTCCTTTTTGCTCATAATTGATCCCGAGAGGATTTTCTTTATAACTTCACTTGTGTGACGGTTACATTTTTCAATTCCTCTGTTATTTGGTGTTCTTAATGTTCACTCCACTGCTTTTTGTTTACTTGTGACCGGTGAAGCACTTTTTAGATTACCTTTTAGTCTTCAAATATTCATAATTAATAGTGTTGTGTTTTGCACACAGTATAAAGGCATCCTACATTTGTCATCTGGGGAGTATGGGGTTAAGAAACCTGGAACATAACATGGAATAAAGCCAGACTCCTGCTACTTAAAATCTTACATGAAAAGTTTTTAGGCTTTTTGGTTTTGTTTCTCTGTGGGGTGAGCAAGGAACCCAAAGTTATCGCTGACCTGGCATGTCCTACATTTTCAGGTTAGCTTGTAAGGGTTAAGAACTGATTGCATGAGTTCAGGTCAGAGGTTGCAGAGGTAGCTGATTTAATGTCATCTGCGTTGTGTACTCATGTTATATGTTTTTATTCTTTGTTCATCAATTTTTCTCAGGATTAGAGTGTAATTAATATAGTATAACGTGTAGGTCACATGATTGTTACAGCTTTTCTGGTGATGGGAGAGGAGGATGTGATGGAGAAGTTAGATCGGAAAAGAGGTTTTTGTTTTAAGTACATTATGTGTTTTTTTAAGTGTTATATCCTTAATTCACAGAAGAATGTAGCAGCCTGTAGCTAAGGCCAACTGTCCATCTCTCAGAGCTGGTGAGAGATCGCTCTTCAGTTTTTCCCAGACAGCTTATCATCTTTTGCTGTTTGGTTATTCCTGTGTGCCCTACAATGATTTTTCTGTCCTGAATATACAGGATTTCTCTGACATATAAATCTGAAAGACCTGTACCAACTCCCAGAAAGTGCCCCCACTCAAATAATTAAACACTTGATCCTGCCGCAAGCCTACTGTGTCTTGCAGGGTCTTTGGTTCAGTCCGTTCTTGCATGTGGCAGATCAAGTTCAGGAAGCTTGCAGTGAGTTGATCTCAGCTCCAAAGTCCATAAAATGGCAGTGTAAATATCCACGTGTCACCTTTTCACACCACCTCTCGTGAATAAGATATAAACCATCTCAAGAACCCATGGTTTTTCTAATGAATTGGAGTCACCTATGCGGACTGTATTTGTGACATGCACATGTGCAGTTGGGGTCCGGAGGAAGGACACCATTTCCTGGATCAAACCACAGAGTGCAAATATTGTGCCCTAAATAACACAACTAGTTACTGTAAATGTCAGTAGAGGGAGTTTTTCCGACTTTGATTTAATGAAAGCTTACAGCAAAGCCAGCTGTTAGCACTTCTTAACTGCTTGTCAGAGGGGAGAAGGGGAGAGACAAAAACCTCTTTTCTGTATACTTTAGTCTTAGAATTAAGAGTTTTCAACAGGTGCTGAATAGTGACACTAGGAGTCCTTTACAGCTTGATGCCTTTTAGGTGGTGAATTTATAAGTTCTCCAGCACATGGATCTGGAATTACTGGAGGAGACTGGTGTAAAATTAGTTTGGAGTTTGCATCTTGAATCCCCTCACCTATGCACTAAGCGTTTTCAATTTCTGGGCTCCCATGAGGAATCAAAATAAAAAATAAAGGAGAGAGAAGGCATATCAAACACTGGTCCTGACTTTGTCACCGAGGGCATTACCAAATAACCGTAAGCCATGTGAGTTTTAATTGCTGTCATCTGCATTTTCTGAAGAAACCACTTGAAGCAAACACACAGGGAGGAAAGTATGCAGCACTCGTTTCTGTAATTTCTGTCATTTCTAGAATGCATTAGTGAACATATGAGATTGTTAAGGGTCTTACCGCCCTTGGAAATCCCTTTGACATTATGCTGTGTGTACTGAGGGGAGATGATCTTTCCAATGCAGAGAAAGTTTACAGTCTTATTATCTTGAAGAGGAGAAGAAAGTTTCTTCCTCAAATGAATTATAACTTGAAACATGTTGTCATGTTTTGGTAAGCCCACTTTATTACTTCCATCCTTCTCTGTGGCAAAATTCTTAAAATAAATGTACCATTGCACCAGTGTGCTTTCTCAATAGCATATTGTACTTATAATAGCATGATGGAAGTTGCTGGGCTCGGTTTAGTCATATAGAATGCAGAGCCAAGTTCTGAGTAAAACCTCTAATTGAATTACCTGCAAAGCACTGACAGACAGGCTTTCAGGACAGACAAAGCTTTGCTTTCCCCAGCAAAAATAGGTCATGTTTAAGTTGGCCTTGTAACTATTTGTTACTGGTTTTTGCCAGCACTTTCACCTTGGGCCCCTTTTCCTGCAGGAGATGCGGAGGAGCTCTATGAAGGCCGGAGGGCTCAAGCATTATCTTCTTATTTTAAAGAAAATTGATAACAGATAAAGTTAAACGGAAGAGCCTTTGAAATAAAAATCCAAAGCATTTTCCTGTAGATTACCAACATTCTTGCATGAGTCCTTACTGTATTGAAAAGAAAAGATAGGGATGGGAAAGTAGCTCTTTCTAGCAGTCTCCATCAATCTGAAAAGTATTTTTGTTTTAACTTCTGGGAAAAAGTAGAGTATGCTCCTGTTGTTGAGGAAACAGTTTCTTGTAGACCATTTGCATTTGAAAATGAAGAATAATGTGTTGTTGTTCTCTCCTTTCTCTCTCATTTTGTCTTATCCACAGCCTCTGCAATCCCAGATAATGGAAGAAGGTCCTGTCTAAAGCTCAAAGTCTTTGTGAGACCAACAAGTAAGTTGACCAGAATGAGCTTCAGAGGGTGGCTTCATTGCGCATGCTTTATTGTGTGGTCTGGTTCATGGCGGTAAAACTTTTTTTTTTTTTTTTTTTTTTTTTTTACTGTTAAATCCTGTGTGGTATCTGTTTTGTATATCAACATCCATGTTTTAGTTTTCATCAAATTTTTTCTCATCATTCTTCATGATGCTTTTATTTTTAAGTACACAGCAGTTGCTAACTTGTTGTTTCTTAGACTGTTGTACGTGCACAGCAAATGGGAACAATATTGGCATTTGGACACATGCCATTGATTGTAAAGCGATCTCTACATAAATTAAAGGAAAAAATAGAGAGAAAGAAAAAAAAAGAAAGAAATGGGAGTTTAAGGGTGTCTTCACTAACATATTTGGCTGTTATCTCTATTTTTGTTATAGATAGCTGTATGAAAACTATAGGTGTTCATGATCGTGTTTTCGATGTTAACGACAAAGTAGAAAATTCATTAGAACCAGCAGGTTAGTATGCTTAGAGAATCTCTTTTAACAAATGCATCTCTCTCTGGTGCTTCCGTACTTTTTTTCCTTTCTTCTTCTCCGCATGTTTGCACGTTATAGTTGGTCTGCTTTTTGCTCATTGCTAGCAATGCTAATATTACTTATATTCTACTTCATTCTCCAGTATCTTCGTGTAATGCATGTTAGATAAAATATGACCTTTCTTTTTTGGACATGGGTTTGATGTAATGCAGTATCCTAATATAGAAGCCCCATCAGAATGCTAAAATCTCACTACTTTTTACCATATCCTCCGAGCATGCTGGTGAATCACTGTGAATATTAATGGATCTGTTTTCATTTAAGACAGAAAAAAATTCTATCGTGTATGCTTATAAATTTTTTTACATTATTTCCAAATCTATGGATGAAAGTAATCAAGACTGTTACATAAAATCGCAGCTAATTCAACATATTTCATTTTCTCTAGCAATTCACGTGCAGTCATTGAGCTGATTGAAAGACCTTCATTTCAAATATTATTTGTGCTATTGTTATCAGTAGCAATTGGTCTGGAGAAGTATAATCATGTTGCCCAACACAAATCACACACTTGTGGCTCCTCCAAATTTATGTCATCGACCCAGTGCAATGTGATCCTTGATGGCTGAGGCAAAATAAGTATTAAGGATACATTTTTTCTACTGCTGATCTCCACACACCCATACTTTCCTGTCACTGAAGAAAAATAAAACCCACAAAAGCACTCATCAAAGTATTTACACTGTAACTACACTGTAGTATACTGAGTATAAAATGGTGCTGTATACTATCCATTTGGTTATAAATGTAACTAGACTGATTCGGACGGATAGGAGTCCTGTATCCACTGTGCAGTGAGGACCGTACCTTGATGCCCCCATATGCCTACCTTCCTGTGGTTTCCTCTCTTTGTCCTACTTGGCTTGAGATCTTGACTGGTTTCCTTACCCAACTCTCAAAGCTTAATGGAATTAAAATTATTTCTTCTTCACAGAAAGATGGGAGCCCCCCTCCCGCCCCACCTTGTGTGAACAGAGACTTTTTTTTTTCATCTGTTTATAGTGGAACTTCTCTTTTTTTATGGTCCTAGAAATTAAAGTGTTCTGTAGTCCACTTTCTCTTTGGAATATTGTTACTAGGACAGTCAGTGAGCCTTAGGGAAACTTACCCTGAGTAAATGTGGTGCCTCAGGACATAAAACAGCTTTCACATTAAGAGTCAGGTTTTCTTCCCCAAGCATTCTTGTTTTTCTAAGGCAGGCATCTTACCCCAGCACAAATGGGAGGTGTGTACAAGAAAGCTCTGAGAGGCCTTCTTGGCTCCCCAGGGATCAGTTAGCTGCTTTAGAAAGTTGCAAGGAATGAATGCCGACACAGAGACATTTTAATTGTGTCCTGGAAATCTGGAAGCATTACTGTGGCCTTTCATGGTACGAGACTCCTCACAAGCTTGAGGACTTGGTCCCTCATAGGATGTATGAGTTAGAGGGGCTGTCTCCTAAGGACCACAAAGTCTACACTCTTCCCTTGATAACTGAGACTTGCCCAGGCTGCATCACTAGTTTGAGACTGATCCAAATTTAATGTTCAAATTTCTCAACTCCTATCCCAACGTGAGTGTAAAAGTAGGATTTGCTTACCGTCAGTAGAAACATAGATGTTCATAAGGAGAACTTTAGTCTCTTGCATTTCTTAGTAAGTCAGGTGTAGAGTGACCAGCAGAGTCAGGCATAAGTTGTAAGCGTAAGTTATTCTGAATTAGGATTTTTTTTAATGCATATTGTGGCAGATGTAGGCATATCTTTCCAATAATCTTTTTTCCAGGTAAATTCCATTGCCTATCAAGAGAGCAAGAGACTATTTAGAAATAATAGATTGCGTGTTCTTCTCTGGTAACCAGTAGCTACACTGAGGACTGCTCTGCATTAGGAAAATTACCTTTGAATTCAAATAATGGTAAAATGCAAGATATTAAGATGCATTCATACGTGAGCATATTTCACGGTCTTTGGGAAACAGGTTTTTTTCACTGAGCATTTAAAATCCATGATGGCCCCCAGACCTACGCACATATAACTGATGGAAGTTTGAAGTTCAACAGAATGTGGTGTGTGTGAGTGCATACGTTGGAGAGTGGAAATGCGGGTGCACACGTATAGGGATCTGTGCAAGAAAAGCTCGTGGAGTCAGTTGTGACTGTATTTAAGGGCTTTCTGGTGAGCATCTTCACTAAAAAAGTTATGACAAGGTTGAGCTACCATCCCTGGCTATATGAATGCAGTAATAACTTTGAGTAGTTCATCTTATTCCTCATAAACTTCAGTCAGACTTGTGGCTTTGCACCACTGTGTTGAATGTCTGAGTATAGACCTAGACTTTATGAATGCAGAAAACCTGAAAGGATCCCACTGCATGTTCTCGGTAATGTGTACTAATTCACCTGTCTTTGGAATGTATTTGTCTTTTTTGTTTGCTTGCACACTCTGCCTGCCAGTTTCCTATCATCAGGGATACAGGATGATCTCAGGGCAGACATATGCCACATAATATGCTCCAAAATATTGCTCGTGTTTTCTCAATTAACCATTGAAACCCTCATATTGTAGAATCCTGGTAGGCAGGAGGCAAGGCTTGATTTGGTTTCAGAGGAGGAATATTTTCTGCTTTTAAGCTACTCTCACCATTATGAGTGTTAGAAATTCTCTGATGTTTAGATGTGATTTCTATTGGGATAGATTTTGCTTAAGAATCCTTCCTTAGAATTTTGGAATTGCTCAGATTTACCCAAATGACAGCCAGTTTTTCATCTTGCTGCGCAGGGGCCATGGAATCTTCCAACAGTGAGGCCCTGCTATAATCAAAGGATGGTTTGTAGAATCCCGAGCCAGGACCAGCCTGTTACAGAGAGAAGAGAAGAACCATGATGCCCTAAAGGGACAGATTTTCCCCCTTTGAGTGCAAAGTGGCACTTCCTGGTTAGTTGTTTAGAAAAGGGTTACTTCCAAAAGTCGATCCACAATTAGAAGACTGAAATGTACATGTAACCTCCTGCTTCACTTGTAGGTAAAACAAAAGCTTTCCTCCTCTCAGTGTCCGCAAGGTCATTCACCCTGTCTTGTGCTGCCTGGAGCACTGGCTAGACCTTGCGGAGCATCTTGGAGGAACAGGGAGGGCAACTCTCCTTTCAGTGCATGCTGAGTACCTGTATATTACCTAAGTACCTTTTATCAGTACACATCCACACTTCACAAGGAAGAGGGTTGGGTAACATGGTAGTGAAAACACGATGGAGAAGAACCCAACAGCTGATGTAATTTCAGGTGTATAAATATAAACGGTATTTCAAAATGAAATCTGGAAGCCTCAGGGTTTCTGGTTGGTACAAATTAAACCTGAAGTACTCTCTATTGTTCTGATGGACAACACATCAATGCTCCTGAAGTGATCTGGATTTTAATTTCAGGGCCATTCAGGGCACTTATGTCTAAGTCCTCACTACATATTTAATACATTTGCAAGGCTGACAGAAGAACAGAGGAGAAGAGACCGCAAGTCGTTGGCTGCACCATGTGGGGCTTTATCTTTTTTTCCTCTGTATCCATTTAACTTCCCATTCTTGCTTCCTAACCTTCTCTGGTCTTTTAAGCCAAGAGCCACTCCACGCAGGTTTGCTGAGGTCCAGGAAGGGGGAGCAGACGTGACACAGAGATGCAGGAGCTTCGACGTGAGGACAGGCTCAGGTGCTAAGAGCACTGCAGGGCAGAGCCTGGACACTGCCAGGATCTATTGCCTAGTTCAGAGTGGCAATGAACGTGATGAACGGGAACGGCCTCCCTGAGCATGTCTGAAGCAGGGCCAGCCTGTGAGCCTGAAAAGTGGTCATTGCAGGACCAAGAATAGGGAGTGTGATGGTGATGATACCTAGTGAAAAAGAAAGCATCCTCATTGCGACTTGTGACAATCTACAGGAGTTTGAATTAACAGTCCATTAAGGGGTTGTACGTGGGTCCTGCCGGGATATTTAGGAATTCTCCTTTGAGGTCTACAAAACTGACCCAAATTACTAGAGTCTCACTTGGACTGAATACAAGATGACAGTCTCTGCACTCTTACAGGAAGGCCCCCTGATGCTGAAATAAAATCTACAGCTGAACCCCTCCCCCCCACCTTGGCCCCAAGAACGTGTAATTCAGAGAACATGTAGTCTAAAAGCACAAGTTAAGCCAGGAGGAAGGAAGAAGACCAAAACTGGAGCAGAGCATGGCTCCCAGGCAGGCCTCCAATCTATCTTTGGGTACTAATTGCTGCAAAGTTCCTGTTTCAAAGTTAAGCCTGTTAATCATGCAGATCAGGAAGGCTATCCAAAGTCAGAGGCAGCCTCGTAGAACACTTTATAGCTAAATAAAAGAAGCTTACCTCACTTAATCCATTTTATTTAGAGGAAAATTTGCATCCACGCCGATAATTTATGTGCCAAGCTTCAGCCTGATAAAAATAAAAACAGTCAAGTTCAAGTAATTTAATCCTGGAGATACAGGGTTTGTAATGGAAATAGCACCATAATTGATTCCCAATTGTAGGCAAACTAGTGGGCACCATTTATTGAGGTTTAGTGGGCATTATGTGTAGTTAATTTAAATGCGGTTTTGGCATTTAATTTTTCTTGTCTGACAATTCACGTAGGTAACCAACAACCAGGCATTCAACACTAATCCTCTGAAACAGCTAGAAAGCAGGAAACGGGCAGCCCATTCTGGTCAACCACCAACATGCCAATATAACTACAGCCTCCCCTGCCAAACATGTTACTTGCTTCTCCATGGCATCTTGGGTTTAAAAGGTGCATTCAGGTATCTCAGCTTTGTGCAAGGTGTGTTAGTGAGCAAACCAAAGGAGATCACATGCAGAGGTTACAGTCTGTACAATTTTTCCCCTCACTCTTTAAGGAAAGTAATAATATTGCTGAAAAAGTCCAATTTTCTCTGCTTCTCCTTTGTTTGCTGTAAATAATGAGTGATTATGCAGACATGAAAGTCAATGGTGGCACAAGGTTCATTACCCTACTTTGCAGAGGGTGGCGAGGTCTGTTAACAGCAGGCTGCTGCAAGAGAGTTATTAAGGATGTGAAATCTCATTGGAATGTGTGCTTTCTATTTGAACAGATGACACCGTACATGAGTCAGCCGAGCCATCCCGCGGTGAGAACGCGGCACAAACACCAAGGATACCCAGCCGCCTTTTGGCAATCCTACTGTTCCTCCTGGCGATGCTTTTGACGTTATAGCACAGTCTCCTCCCGTCACCTGTCACAGAAAACATCAGGGTCTTGGAACACCAGAGATCCACCTAACTGCTCATCCTAAGAAGGGACTTGTTATTGGTTTTTTGGCAGATGTCAGATTTTTGTTTTCTTTCTTTCAGCCTGAATTCTAAGCAACAACTTGGGGCCAGGAGGGGCTAAAGTAGTGGCTGCTCCCCTACCCCATCCCACCCCTAGCCCTTGCCCTTGACTTTCTCTCACCCCTTCCAAGTTAAATGGACTCCAGATGAAAATGCCAAATTGTCACAGTGACACCAGTGGTCGTCAGCTCCTGTGCATTCTCCTCTCAGAGCCCACCTCCGTTAGCGTCCTGTGTCAGCGGTATACGGACAAGGAAGAATAGTGGCAGATGCAGCCAGGAACGGCAAGGCCCAGGAGGGTTGTGCTCTCCCATACAATATTTATGCCTTCTCATTCAGGACTGTAAGCTGATCGTGCGGGGCATCGTGTCACCGTGTCGAGTCCAGAGGGGAGGTATTAAGAATAGATATAATATTACACCCTTTCCTCTAGGAGTACATAAATGAACAGGCTTCTAAAAGGTTGAGACACTGGGGGTTTTTTTGTTTTGTTTTAAGATGACTGTCTTAAAGCATTCTTGACGGCAAAACTTGTGCTCCATGAAAGAAGCCTTTTTTTCTAGAAAGCAGGTCGGGTGCGGGAATGCTAGCACAGAGCAAGTGTGAGAACAGAGAAAATTAGGTTTGGTGGGGGTGTGTATGTGTGAGTGCCTCTAATTTTTTTGGTGACTGGGCAATGCACACCAGATTTTTTTTTTCCTTTGAATACAGATCACCATGGTGCTACAATTTTTTTTTTTTTTAAAGAAACTCAAAGAGGCATTTTTATGAATAAAGTGACCTTCCCCAAGGCTGACAAGCCAGGGTTGATGAGTGTATAATGGAATAGCTTTGGATACTCCTCTGGGGGACAATATGTACCAAGGAAAGGAGGTCAGTGGCCAGAGGAGATGTGATTTGGCTTTGCTGGAGCGCCAGTGTGCTGTGGCCTTTCCCCGACTCCCACCCTAGTACCCACGTTTTGCTCCACACTCCACAACTGCAGGGGCTCAGACACACACCCCTGTCACCAGGAGAGTCAGTCAGCACTACTTGGGAGGGCTAAAGGGAAATTTGGAATAAAAATTCCAAAGTTTGGAATAAAAAAATTTCAAGTGTTGATTTTATATTCTTTCCCTTTCTGACACAGCCTGAAGCGTAGGGGGAACATGTGTTTATCTGTGGGAGATAAACAAGATGGAGTCCCAAAGACTTTAACAAAATATTTTTTTAAAAATCCACTAGAATAGAAAATACATTATTTAGATATACTTTATGCTGAGAGTGAGTATATATGCTTGTCCTATTTAAACTTGTGAGAAAAAAAGTGGTATCCCTTGATACATTTAGAAATATAGGGGGCTATCTTGTTTCATTGTGGGGGCGGGGCAGAAGGAGAATAAACGCAAGATGACCCTGTTTGAGGAATCTTAGCATGGCCAACGAGGGACATTTCCAGTTGGTTACCAGGAAATACAAGCTTGGGGTTACTACTGGTGAGGCTCACAAACGGAGCTCCAAAGCCTAGACGGGAAAGTGTCAGACCAATGAAAGGAAATCTAGCCTTTTTACTAACTGCCCGGCATGTCAATAGAAACCATGCCTTTCAAAATAAAACAAACAAACAAAAATAAATGCCATGATTATGTCATAGGTGAAAAGTTGGAAGCGGTCCAGGAAATAAGGCTTTTTAAAAATATGTATTTGTTTTTTTAAAATGTCTAGATGAAAAAAGAGAGGGGTCACAGTATGGACAGACTTTATGAATGGGAATTGGCTACGAAATTGTGAGTAACTCTGAATTAGAAAAATATGTGAATGAAAGGCAGCTGTAAAGGCACTTGCACCCTGGAGAGTTGTACACATGTTGAAATGTAATCTGGGCTTACCTGATCCATGTGGAATGGATGTTACTGCCGGGTCTGTTCACACTTGGAACCATGGCAGTGAGGCTGCTGGCCTTGCAGACACCATCAGTGCTGTTCCCCCAGACATCAGGAGCTTCTGTGGAGTGGCAGAGTCTTGTCACAGAAGGCAGCCACCATTTCACTGAAACAAAAGTTCACAGCATTGGATTCTTTTTTTTCCTTTAACTCTGTATATGCTCAGCACTCTCAGTAATACCCAGTAATACTTCTTTTTATTAATAGTTAACCGGCTTGTTGGTCCAGTGGGATTTGAGTGGGGGTGGGGGGGCGGATACCTTCTAAAATGGATCAATAGTCAGAACCAAAATAATACTGCATGTTCTATAACCACAAGGAAATCAAATGATCCTATAATGATTCCAGTTAGTCATAACTACATTAGCAGTGCTAATTTCATTTTAGAAATGGTGACTTCTGTGGTTTTGCTAGCATTTGTCTCTAACAAATGATAAAATAATTACTCATGGCCCTCTCTGCCATTGTCTTTCATTTTTCACAGTGAAATTAGACCCCTTTACTTCATCATGCCACTACAAATTAAGTTTAAAAAGGAAAAAAAAAGCAAGACTATCCACACCAGTAGACAGTTTGCTTCTCTACCTTTAAGTGATGTAATTGTAGGTAATGCTTGCCACGGAGTTTCCAAGAAAATGATTGGTATCAGACAGTTTTCATCTTGTCCAGAAAGTGCTGGTGGCCTTTTATGGTAGTGTTACAACCCTCTGGGGGCTTAGGAGGATGTCGATGCAATTTTGTAGCAGCTTTTAATTCAAAAAACAACTCAGAAGTCTGAAGGGCAGCCTGAGCTGCCTCTCAGCCCCAGTTAGTCAAACCCCAGCGACCTTTGCCCCTGGTTGCCAAGGGCTTTGCAACATGAAGCAGGGAAATAAGGATCTGTCTGTTTAGTGGATACTGTGTATCCTTTAATAGACCAGGTAACAGTTCGTGTTAGTTTAGACTATTGTTTTGTACTGTACTTTCTTGGGTGGCAGAGGAAAGAAAAGTAAAACATTAAAAAAAAAAAAAAAAAAAACTGCGTTCTTTAAATTCTGTATTCTTAGCGACCTCTGTTGTATATAGTGTTTGATAATAAAGTATTAATTTGATTCTTATGTCTTTTGTAAGTGAGAACAATAGTCTTTCAGGATACAAAACATGCATTGAGGCTTTGAAACATCCAATGTATACGTGGCTAAGAAGAGTCACAAATGGCTGAGACACTGCTCCGTACAGGACTCGTGTGTGGTCATCACCCGCCCAGTCGTAAGACTCCATCATCTCGGGACCTGGAACAACATGACTTTTTTGATCAATATTTTATCCTCACTGTTTTCAAGGTCTGATGTTGGAGCCCTGTGGTGTTCTTCCTCCCCCAGCATGTTGGTTTAAAAAGGTTTAGGGAATTTAGTAACAGTTCTGGATTTTGGTTTGGTTTTCTGTTTGTGGTGGTTTTCATAGACTGTTTCATTTCTCCCCAGGAAGAGGTGCCAGAATCCCACGTGGCTCAAGCATGGGAAGGGTTTCAAGCCAGTCCATTTAGGAAGGTTAAATGGGAGCTGTTTCCCTGTGTCATTGTGAAAGGAAGAGTCGCACAGTACCTGTGGATTTTCAGGGACTTTGTTTTTCTCTGGTGCCTTAGCAACGGCAGCAGCCATTTTCATTAGTTTCTCCAAAATTAATAAAACAGTTTAAATTCCCCTCCATTCATTGCTCTCAGAGCTGTGGTCAGTCGTTTTTTCTTTTGAAAACCACCTCCACCAACACCCCCGTTTGCCTACCACCCCTTCCCCCCTTTTAGATGTTTATTTTTTTTTGTCTCTTTCCTTCCGCCCACGTTTTATTTTCCCTCAGAACCGTGAATGGGCAGGTCTGTCTCTGGTTTGGCATCACTGAGTTTTTCCCATGCATTTGCCCAAGAGCTGCTCGGATGTGAGACAAATCTCCCTACAATGGGCTTGCTCCCATTGTCTGTACAGTTTAATAGATGCTGGCATGTTGGAGGTTACCCATGAGTCAAAATCCGCTTTCCATGCTTACTTTTGACACCCCATTGAAGCCACTCATTGTGTGTGCGTCTGGGTGTGAAGTCCAGCTCCGTGTGGTCCTGTGCTTGTACTGCCCTGCTTTGCAGTTCCTTTGCACTTACTCATCGAGTGCTGTTTTGAAATGCTGACATTATATAAACATAAAAGAAAATGTAAAAAAAAAAAAAAACCCACACACAAACCAACCCATACAATCTGTATTTGTATATACACGTGTCCGTACAAGTATACCTAAATAAAAATTAAAGATTTTCATCATTTTAATTGGAGCCCTCCTTCTACTTTGTTCCTTGAATGACGCCTTTATTTCAGGGGCTACTTGTACTCTGCTGATTTTTCAAAATCTTTGTGGATAGAAAAGATTATATGATACGCACAAGAGAAGGCCTGAGAAGCTCAAACAATGCAGGGTTAGAAATGGCCAACTATCTGGGCACATTCCAGTTACTCTGATGAGAAAATGGTGAGATTCAAGCCTTGTCTCTGTATCTAAGCCTTAAAACAGGTGCTATGGCAAAGCCCTGCATCCTAAAACCACTTAAATACATTAAGAGCTAAGTACAAAAATTATGTTCTTTCACCTCGTGTAGTTTTTCACCCCATCAAAATAGAGACAGAATGGGCATTTTTCCAGCAAACATCCCATACGTCAGAGAAATAATAGCAGTAATAATAATCACTTCAGTACAACACTGAATGTCAAATTCTCACTATCCAGGAAGAATTAACTTACCAGTGTGTGACCTTGGGCAAGTCACACAGTATCTTTAGGACTCAGTTTCCTTACCAGTAAATAAAAGAGTTCTTTAAGTGATTTCATTTTCTGAATACTGCCCTTGCTGGGCACTGCAAAGCCCATTTTGCATCTGAGTCATGTGAGTTTTTGTCTTTGATGACATTACTATAAGCACAATTTGAAAATCACATGTGTAGAGGGAAAAAGCATCAAATATCTGACATAATAGACAACTAATGCATTTCAAGACTTGGCTTTAATTATACCATGTTAACATTAAACTCACTGAAAGCCTTTTATTATACTTAATTATTTGACGGGGCACTAAACACTAATTATAACTTACTGTAACCTTTTTTTGCTAATGAAGAATGACAGCTTTACAGAATGAGGAACAACTCATTTAAAAGAAAAAAAAAAAAAAAAGCTGTACCGGACTACCTATGTGATATTTTCAAACCAGAACAGCATTACATGGTCATTATCATCTTCACCTTCATCATCAAAAGCATTTAAGTGATCATGACATTGTGCTCAGTGCTGCGCAGAATAAAGTTAATGTTTACAATTTGTACTTACCAAGTTTACAAAAAGCAGACATGTATAAGCGTAACATAGTAACTATTTATGGAGGAAATCTAAAGCTCAAACATTTATATTGCGCATAAATAAGAGGAGACTGGGATTTTAAGATTAGGAAGCTTGGAGTGAAAGTAAGTTATCTTTACAAATTGTCAAAACGGGGTTAGGAGCTTCTTACAAAACAAAACTCTGTGATTTAAAAACTGTGGGCTGTATGAGAATGGTGAAATGCGTGGAGTTAAGTTTTCATAGTAGCTAAAAGGCGACCGTGGGAATGAGAAAATCCAAGACAACACCTGAGTGGCACGGGCACGGAGGAAATTATGAAGCTGTTAGTTCGGGGAAATCACCACAGTGCCCTACCGAAGTAGGGGAAGTGATGAAAAGATGACAATTTTAGATTCTGCCTTAATACTCATGCTGCTCCTGAACATGAGACTACACCAAATTGTGAGATGTCCAGGACCTCAGCGAAGGGGTAGGCTACAGAACACTCAGATTAGAGAAGAGGGATAAAGTGCAGAACATGCAAAATCGGGGGCTAATATAATTTTAAAGTGACTGTGAATCCCTGACGAAGAGGCCACTTCCCAACAGATAATATTACCCACTCTAATGGGAAAGCAGTCTGGACCAGAGGTGGTACCGTGAGCAGCAGTGTTGCAGGAACCACACTTTATTTGTTTGGTAGATAACAAAGTATTTAGAAAACTTGAGTCTTCTAGCACACCAAATTAAAAACAAAAAAAATCATGGAAATGTTAGTGAATATAAAACACATATGTATTTGAATCTCTCTTCTCAGTGATAACGATTTGGATCACCTCAGTATGGGAATGTATAAAATCTAGGTGTCATAAAATGTTCAAGATCATTCTGATGGATTATGCAGATTGTTCTGGTTTCTTAGGAATTATTTGCCAAACATTTTCTTTGAGATTATTTGCAAAGCTTACTCTCATATTCTGTTGATAACAGAAGCATCCTTCAAGAAAGCATTGGCAAAAATGCTGTGAAACCCATTATGATTTTTGCAAACCCATTTTGATTCCCCTTTGGAAAACAAGTGCTTCAGAAATGATTATAAATAACTAATCAAGTCAATATCCTCCATCAGTTTTAGTTTGATACTTTCTGTTATATTGAGACCAGTGGTTAAATCCATATTTGTGTCCATTTTTTTTTTACTCTTTTCATTTTTTTAGGTGAGCTCTGCACCCAGCGTGGTCTCGAATACACAACCCTAACATCAAGAGTCACATGCTCTACCAACTAAACCAGCCAGGTGCCCCCATATATGCCTATTAAAATGGAATTATTACTGCTGATGGGCCCTGTGAGCAGTCATTTTGCAATAATTGTGTTTCTTTTTTTTATACAGATGATAAATTAATGCACAAGCCTTAAAAAAAAGGCATGGAATTGCATTGCCCAAGAAATCAGTTAAGGGCATCACCCATGGGCTTCTTTGCTTTGGGGGAAGGGTGGTTAGTCAAACCACTCATTTAAAAAAGAAAAATAGAGAGAGAGCATCTCAGTAAACAAAAGAATTTGCTTGCACAAATTCTACTTCTAGGCAAGTCCCCTCTCTTCCTCTCCTTTCCAAAGGAAAACAGCTTCTAAGCCCTTCCCATACAGCATTTCTGGAGCCACCCCTTACTAATAGGCAGAAGACAAGGGTCGGAAGGCTTCGTGCACAGCATATCCCAATGCAATGACCCTTTAGACAATTTCCATCAAAGACTGTCATGCTCTCCTCCCCAGAACCTCAGTACGTGCCGAGTACATGCTAAGAGTGAAACACAATTTCATTACTTCTCATTAAAAACCATCCCCAGCTCCATTCCAAGTGTCCCCTGAGTTCTGCCATCTTCCTCCCAGCAAAGGCATTAGTTAGGGTTCACCCTGAGGGAGAGTCAATAGGATAGTGTCCCCTAGTTCCAATAAAAAGAACCTTGAGTTACTCTTCTCATGGTCTACTTTTTGACTCAATTTAATCCCTCAGTGTGGGATTTTCTGCAACATTAATTAAAGAAACCTTTTAAGCAACACAAAGCATATCCTAGCACCTGGAGCAAGGATGCCACATTGGAGCTATAGTAGAAGCATGGGATGACTTGACAGTTTGGGGTCCAAGTACCACCTCACTGATGCTGTCAGAGTTAATTCATAAGAATCCAATCTAGAGGGTGGCTCTCTGAGTCAATAATGTGTTTTGAAATATCCTGGATTTTAGTCATGATTATTCAAGCAAGAACTCCATGTCACTGGGTAACACATGGATGCTTGTCAATCTTGACAAGAACACAAAGAGAGGAACCAACACACACACACACACACACACACACACACACACACACACACACAAACACACACCCCAAACTCAGAGTGATTACAATGGGAAAACAGAACAAAATATTTCTGCATACTGTTTTGTTCAGAAGTACCAGGTGCTCCCACAAACCGCACAGAACATTCGAGACGTAGATAGCCAAAATCGCTTTCTTTCCTTCACAGCCGTGAAACAAGACACTAAAATGAGAAAGAACATGTTTCTTCCTATACCCATCTTAGAAAACACATTTCATCAACACCTTAGTATCCTCTCCTTTTTGTGTTCAAAGCTTGTTCTTTTGGACCAAAAAATAAACAAACAAAAAACTGATTTGTGTAGCACAGAATGTGGGACACGTAACACCTCTGAAATTTGTGCTTTGCTTTACTAGATCTAGACACATTTTCTGCAGGAGACAGAACAAGAAGATCTGTGTCTTTTTTTATTTTTTCCTAAAGACAGTGTGCCAGCCAGAAAGCTGACTCCATTTATTTCTCCTGCAGGGAGCCAGCGTGTTCCTTCTCCTGGAAGATGCAGGTACTTAAAATAGTAATAGGCTTTGTGGTTTATCGAGAGTATTTCATCCCAACATCTCACAGGCATAAAGAATAAAACATAAACTAATGGCTCTTTCCAACAAACTTGGGAAGAATTAAACGGAAAGGAAGATTGTCATCATGCTTCCCTGAAGAAACAGAAGAAAGCAACTTAACTCAGGTAGCCCAGGGAAAGAACCAAAGTCAAGTTGATCCGAGATTTGGACAGAGGCCTCCAGTCTGTTACTCTTCATTCCTAGGAGCTTGATTAAGAGCTAAAGAAAAACAAACAATGCATTTATCCCCTTTTCAAGTTTCAAATGCAGTGTAATTGGGAGAGGGGCACTAGGCAGCTTCCCAGATTTTTGTGAGTCAACAGTTTTATTATAAAGGATAACTTTAATTCTCTAATTTCTCAGGATGCCCCAGTTTCTGTGCATATTAAAACTTCTCTAAAAATTAGGAAGAACTTAAGAGAAGAATAATTTGTATTGCCAGTTCTTTCAGTAATTTCCCCCTGTGCCACATGCACACATTCACAGTCTTACATATTTTCTAACTTTATGTATTCACAGCACTTTTTTACTTGGCATTGTCTATGCTAAGCAGGGTGGTATTTAAAAGGACACTGAAGGTCACTTTAGACACATTTAAACATCAGTCTGACTTAACATCTAAAGCCACAGAGCAAAAATGTGGTGGTTAAAGAAATCCTGCTAAGGGATGGCCAGCCAGGCACTGTGGTGTTCACGGATGTGACTAGAGTGTAGAGAATCTCCTAGGGCCCCATTTGTAAACAAAAAACTGCCCACACTAGTGAGAGGCAACACTTGGTGTTCGGAATCCTTGGTGTCTTTTCCTCAACTCAGTTGACTTCCCCACCCACAAGAGTTCCACAATGTTCCAGAGCTGGGCAGAGCCATCATTTCACCAGTGTTTGGGGCCCAACCTCTCTTGATCAGTATAGATGGCTAAATATGAAAGTGCAGACTCTGAACACCGGAGGACAAGGATCTGTACCTTCAAAGGGCTGGCCAGTCTGGGAAAAGGATCCATAGAGAGGGCAAAAATTCATGTTGGTGTATGACTTCCTTAAATTCCCTCTGTCGATTTACCTTAGTCTGGATGCTGGTGCAAATTACAAACTCTCAATTTACTTCTACTTCAGATTTCGAGGTTACCACAAATCAGAGTGCCCTGCATTCTGTGTGGGTCCTGCCCTTCTCTAGTCCCTGTCAGTATTCAACAAAGCAAGTTAATCTCCCTGGTAAGTGACAGCTCTGCCCCTTGTAACTGCATGGAATCAATTTTTTAACTTGATTTGGGAAATGGGGAGAGTATCAAGAATTCAGTACTGGCTAGTGGATTCATTAGCAGGCTGCACCAGTTTTAGCTGGAATCTATTTGGCTGTCCCCATCTCTTAGTTCAGCTTTTTCCCCCCCTCCTTTTATCATCGATCCTGCCCACAAGACTTATTATCTACTCTGTCTAGTTGAGGACACCAACCTCCTTTGCTAAGTTGTTCACAGCAGGCTCACATACCACACTGTTCTAGCCCAAGCTTTGACAGCTCCATAGAGAGGAGGAATAAAATGTGGGTGAGCACTACGTTTCCACAGAAATTGACCACGACTCTTCCGAAGGCTTCAGGGAAGCAAACACGGTAGTGGAGAAAGAAGCAAAGGTAATTATTGTCAGGAAACCTAGTTATTGTATGCAACAGGTATATACAGTCTTTCGGAAGACCTCCAAGTACTGGAAAGCTCTCCTTTCAAGCTATGTGGAAATAACCAAGAGCCTACCGTGAAGGAATTGATAGTCATTTTTTTTTTTTTTTGGTGGAAGTTTAGTAAAAGGGAAGATTCATTTTCCAATCAGTACAATATTTCCTCTGCTTCTAAGCCCATTTTCTGTCCTGATCAGGTTTATGGATACAGAGGAAGGAGCAAGTGAATGATAATGATGTGATCCGAGGAATTCCCAGGCATGAAAAGGGCTTTGTCAAAGCATAATAAATCCTGTACTTGGTGCTGCATGTCTGCACTGCCCACTGTGCTTAACAGAATCTTGGTGCAACTGTCACTTGGAGACAATCCTACTGGCAAATCTATAGAGGGACGGAAGCCATCATGCAGCGTGCCTATAATCCCTTTGAGAGGGACCTGACATATTCTTCCTGCCCCAATCCCTACTCTCAACACCTGTGATGTCTGCCCATGGCCTTGAGGAGCTCACAGTGTAGCAGAAAGAGTTCATATTCTGAGGAGGGATCTCTAGCCTTCCCTCTCAGAAATAGTGCCAGATCCACAAGAAACCAGAATGCTAACCTATATTCTTCAAAATAGCTTTTTCCTGCGGAAGCTAGTGGGTTTATTCTATAGTGTCCTACAGAGAATGATTCTGGGGTGCTAGAGAGAATAGCGGGAATGACAGCCAGTTTCTCGTCTGAAAAGGAAAGTTATACTACATTAGGGACTACATAGTTGTGTCTTTCAAAATTCATGTGTTGAAACCCTAATCCCCAATGTGATGATATTTAGAGATACGGCCTTTGGGTGACCCTATGTCGTTAGGTCATAAGGATGGAGTCTGTGACAGGAGACAAGAGACACCAGAGACACCCACTCTCTGCTCTCTACCACGTGAGGACACGGCAAGAGAATGAGGAGAGTGGCTCTCTGTAAACCAGGAAGGAAACTCTCACCAGAACCTGGCCATTCTGGCACCTGGAGGCTAGCAAGCCTGCAATTAAGCTGTGAGAAAGCAATTTCTATTGTTTAAGCCATCCAGTCTGTGATCTATGTTATAGCAGCTCAAGCTAAGACAGCCTCACAGAATACTGACTTGCTGACTCTACCACAAAGGCTAGATTCCTAAAGATCAAGAAAAGAAATCTAGAAACAACAGAGGTAAAGTAAGATATACCAAGTCTTAAAACGGATTATGTAACTTTGGAACTCCCTGCCTTTGGCAAGTAAATGATACCAAATCACATGCAGATTCCATTACTTCACTTCACCCACAGCCTCAGGAAAGAAGAATATAAAGATTCACTTATTCTTTTGGCTGTAGTTTATGGAGCATGGGGAGCCTGTGTGGCTTATTCGGTTAAGCAGCTGCCTTTGGCTCTGGTCACGATCTCACGGTTCCTGAACCCCCACATCAGGCTCTCTGCTGTCAGAGCAGAGCCTGCTTTGGATCCTCTGTTCCCCTTTCTCTCTTCCCCTCCCCCACTTGTGTGTCCTCTCTCATAATTAATTAATTAATTAATTAATTAATGGAGTACCTACTATATTCCAGAATCTGTGCTAAACACTATAGGCATTTTTAATAGGAGACCGGCTTCATCCATTTAAAGCTTCCAGTCATTATGAGGTTGTACAAATCAGTTAAGGAGCTTGTCAAACACACAGTCCCTTTTAAGGAAAGGAAAGGAGGCAGTCCTGGCAGCCATGTAAGATATCGCACCGTCACATCTGTGCTCACAGCTGATTGGACAGAGACTGGGCACCTGACTCACACGCAGCCAATCCACAGGCTAGTCAGGGCCCTGTGTGTGTTCTGGCAAGGAGAAAGTATCTTTGCTCTTACTTGCTATTTAGCCGTTACCCAGGACAATCAATGTGTCCCTCTTGAGAGGTAATATAAATAGAATGAGTCAGAAGAGAGGGGGCCAAACAAACAAACAAAAGGAACAGATATACAGAAATCCTCTTACTCCTGTTTCTTCTTAGCAAAGCCGTAACTTGTACCTGCTCAGTTCCATAGCGCTGTTTTCTTAAACCCAGCAGCACTCTCTAGTTCCTGTCACTATAATGCCTGGTCGTTATCTGGCTTCTATTTTGAGGTTTTCATGACACTTCGACTCCATTATTGGCATTGACATCCTTAAAATAAGCCCTCATTATTTGAGTTAGGCTGAGTGAATCATGGTTGTTTGCAAGCAAAATAGTCCATTAAACAAATATGATAGGATAAGAGGGCTATGAAGAAAGTGCAATGGAAGCACAGAGGGAGTAATTAACACCACTAGAATTTGAAAACCTGATTTTGAATTTCAATATGTTACAGTACTGAGGAAATTTGCCATATTTCAAAGGTCACTACATCTAAATTGACACAATGAATTATATAGAATGACACACTTGATTTTCTTGAAGACTCAGACTTTTCTTTTTTTCTTGACAGGGTGAAATATAAAATAAATGGTGAGAGGAACCCCTTCTCCCTGCTGATATCCCCTATCAGTTGGCACAGGGAGGGGTACCATAGTAAGACTCTAATTAGAGAGTATTTGAGATGGGCCCACCAACGAGGAGACGAATGCCAAACACCACAAATGAGCTCAAGGATCAATACTGGAAAAACAGGACCCACTCTAATTCCACAGGAATGGGGACCAAGGCAAACTTTCCTTAATTGGTCCTCTGCTTGGGAAGCTGGAGCGCTCTCCCATTAACATGTGACATTTCCTAAGAAAGTGCTGTACACGAACAGCTAGTCTAACACTTGGATTGGTGGTAACTTATTTCTACTTGGTATAAGCTCCTCAGGGAAAGCAGAACTTGCTGAGAGCAGCCTTGAATGTTACCAGTGTTTTCTAGCACCTGTTAGCTGTTGTGCAGGGAAGGCATCTCATTATCAAACATAAATGCTGTCAGTAATGGCATGGAGGAACCCTAAACCAGTGCAGGCAAGGGCTACAAAACATACGGGTATAAATATTTTCTCTCCACAAGCTCATACTGTTTAAAAGTTCCTTTTTTGTGGTGACAGTCCTCAGGATGAAAAGATAGGAAAGAAACATTTCAAGGCATGAATTTGTGTTACAAAACAAAAAAATCCCCCCCCCCCCCGGTTTAAATCTGTGTGCTCTGGACTGGAGGCAGTGGCAGTGGGGAAGCACCGTATTCCAATTCCTCTCGGCTGCTGCAGAAGTTTGCTGGGTTTCGCTCCCGTGAGAAGCTCTCAGTACTGATGGAGAGTGCACAGTTTAGATAAACTGGATTAGAAGAAGAGAGAGAGATGTATATAATTCTTACTTAGACACTAAAAATGGGGTGGCTGTCTGCCATAGTAAGTCCAAGAAAAGGGCCCTGCTTATCTCAACTGCAACCTGACGTCAGTAATTATACAGAACATGAGAAGAGAGGTCCCCGTTAACCAAAGCAGGGGGTTTATCTGGCCTTTGTAGACTCCTGTATAAATCCATTAGCATTGCAGCCTCATGATTCCCTCTCTAGTAGTACAGTGTTTACCTTATCTTTTGCTCAACACAAAAGCACAATCAAGACAAAGCCAAGGAATGTGTGGCTCTTCACTGCAAGGGAACGCCTCCCCTGCTTATCTCTTTTAATTATTATTTATACTCTGCATTTGTTTTCAGGTGAAAATCAAATAACAGAAAGTAGAAAAGCCACCCTGCATTTCCTGGGCTCTGGTCTCATTAGCCAGATTTTCTTAAAACTCTGGTACTTCAGAGAAGTTTTGCCAAGTGGCTAAATGAAATGCACACAATTGCAAAGTGTTATGAATATTTATGATGGTTTAATGATGGGATTTTTTTTTTTGCATCCATGAATAATAAAGATTCTAACAAGAACAGATAACGAGAAGGGGACAAAACAGTGAAGTGGTTAATACAAGAACTGCTCTTGGAGGGACCCCACTGAGAACAGCAGGGGCTAAGGGCCTCTCCTCCCTCTCTCCCAGAACCAAGTGCAAAGCAGGGGCATGAGGGTTAGCCTGTTGCCCTCCCTCCCTTTAACAGATTTCATCAGCTAAAGTAGGCATTTCATCCCTACTTTGTGCCTAAGCTCATGGTCTCCTCTGGAGGCAAAGGAAGTTCAGAGTGACAGATACCGCTGTCAAGTGACCTTCCACTTATAATGGCAGCATTGATTTCAGCCTTGGGTCACCAGCAGAATTTGCTGCTTTGCCATTTCTAAGCCAGTTACTAGTTAAAAAGCAGTTGGTAGAGGCCCAAGTTGCTGGGCCTGCTCTGAAGGCTGCAGACTAACTCATGGACTACCAACCTCAGCTTAAGGAGAGCCTTTAACAAAAGTTCCTAAAAGGTAAACGTTAAAGTTGTTATCCCCACCAATATTTCATGCATCAAGGGCAAATAATTGCCTATGTGAGCCTGCCAGACTCTGGCATGTAGGGACACTCTATGTCCCAGGTCCTGCTCTCATGAAGCCGGCCCTGGGAGGAAACCACCCTCCCACATGAGAAGCCTGGCAGGGCCTCAAAGGACAGCCACTGACATGATGGGGGGTTAGATCAAGGACCTCTGGGCTAGCTGCCACCTTTGGCTTAGGTGATTTACTCATGTGAGGTGAACTTGCTCTGATATCCCAGGATCATTCATTCAGTTAGTAAATATACACTGACCACCTACTATATGCCACAAAATGTGCCAAGCACGTAGGGTACATCTTTGAAGAAAAAAACAAATGGCCTTTTGTCAAGCGTTTTACACACTGGTAGGTGGAAGGAGAATATAAAAAATAAGTCCAACAAATACCTTCTGGATCCTTAGGAAAGGGACCCAGGCGACAAGGGCGTAGGGCTTCCATCACTTCTCTTGATAATAGGCTTACCTGATGTCATAGATAAATATTCCAGAAAAGTTACATGAAAATCAAATGATACTCTTCAAGCCCTCGAACAGTGTTTATGTGTCTTTAAAAGCATTACATGATAAACCCCTTAAGTAATGACCATGTCCTGCTTTAGCTCCTTTGGGAATCTGAATTTCTAGACACTCAGTTTGGCTTATACACACATAAATGTCCATTCTTCATAACCTATCCTTGGGATTGGAAATCTTTAATACCAAACCATAATACTGCCTGATATTTGGCTTACCCCCTGTGTTGGGAAGTAAGTACACAACCATGCTCTTAAATCTACTGATGCAAATTTATGGGAAAACAATTCTTATCTGGAGACTCATGTAAAGAGTAAATTAGGTGCCGAGAAAGAATGTCCAATAGGCCCCCATGATTGCTTCACTTGCTCTCCATCTCTATATTCCTCACCAGTCTCCTCACACAATCCAACATCCCTGCCTGCCAATTTTATTAAAGCCTGCTGTGCGGGAATTTCCTTTCTCCGCTTTACTAGCTACCAAGACAACCCCGTCAACGTGATTTTTCACACATTTTCTCTTCCTGTGTTCTGCATCTCGGTGAAATTTCATCTCCCTGACTCACTGTTAAGTGTTTCTCGTCTGAAATCACACCCGCTCGTAATCTCAAATAAAGTGCAAAAAGAGGAAGTCACAAAAGGACAAAGACCAAAGTCCTTCTCCCTCCAATTACTCAGACATTAAGCAAAAGCTACATGGGAATTGCCCAGTCAACCAAGACTAACTGAGTACCAACATCTACGGAATAGAAGATTAGTCTTGGCACACAACCCATCACATTCCACATCGCTTCTCCCTTAATAGAGCACATACATCTGTCTAGATATTAAAATTTGAAGAACCGATGATAGGTATTTCATAGACCAAAAAGAATAACTGGAAACTGGATTCTCACACGGTAGACCCTATATTGCCTCCCCAGGGAATGAGTAACAGAGCTAGAGGAGGAAGAGCTCAAAGGGACAAAGGCAGAATAAAGAAAAGAAGAGGAAGGAAATACTAACAGAAAGGAGACTAAGAAATAGACTTTGAAGGAAATCCCTGCCCATGCTACCTCATTAACAGCAAAAACTCAAGTCTCTTAGTGAAAATAAGCAGTCTTCTATTTTTGATCATACAGTTCAAAAAGCTAAATCACAAACAAAAGCTGAGATCTATGTAGGTACAGTCTCAGTACAGCGTACCTAATTCTAACAGATCAGGAGTGACAACAGTATATTTGGCCACCCTGTCCGGTGATAGTGGACAGGACAAAAAAAATCACAACATTGAGACAAAGAGCAGGACCCTGAGTCCAGCTTTTGCTTCTGACAAGTGTAGCATGATTACAATTGGTCAGTTGAGGTCCTTGCATTTTGTCAAGAGCTGTATTTGATGCTTAGTTGGAAATGAGTTCTATCAAGGACTTGATGTCTAAATACACAGTTAAAGCATCCATAACAGAGACTGGAGGTAACTGAACAACTAAAACAGGCTGTTTGTGTGGTTATATGTGGTCAAAAGTCAAGTGAAAAGAAGACTTCCTGCCTTCTTGTCCTTTTCATCTCAGTTTATAAGGGAAGAGTAGGAAAGGATGTGTGGGATGAGAGGGGGGAGAAAAAAAAGAATGGAAAACCCAAGACAATAAAGATTGGTAGAGAAATAGTGCTAGTCTATGTCAACTCTTTATGACAGGCATTTAAGATAATTCCCAGGACACCTGGGTGGCTCAATCAGTTGAGGTCAGACTCTTGATTTTGGCTCAGGTAATGATCCCAGGATCTTGGGATTGAGCCCTGTGTTGGGCTCTATGCTGCGTGTGGAGCCTGCTTGAAAATCTCTCTCTCTCTCTCTCTCTCTCTCTCTCTCTCTCCCTCTCTCTCTGCCCCTCTTGCGTGCTAATGCTCTCTCTCTAAAATAAAATTCCTAATGATGGCCTATCATGGTATAGATGTGTTAAGGTCATGGGAAGAACAGACACGGACCAACAACCTATGTGGAAAAAATGTATGCGGTTTGAAAAAAAAAGTTAATCAATAAAATAAAATAGTACCATGTAGTACCACAATGGCCAACTTGTTACAACCTGATTGTGGTTCCCTGGATCTCAAACATCTGCTTTGAGATCTCAACAGATAGACCAAGTCTAAAATAAATGTACCTGGTGGAATCAATAGAAATGACACCTGAGCTAGGCTCAGAGTGACAATCTGTCCTGATCCCCTGTGAGACTGTCTTAGTTGTATCTGAACTTGCCATCTTCCTAACAATCATGAGTGAGATGCTGGTTTTGGTTAGATTCTTGGTACAGTTGCAGAAATCACTGGCTTTGGAATCAGAGAAACTTAAGGTTTAATCTTGTCTAGCCCATTAACTTACAAGAAAAAATTTCTCTGTCTCTTCATCCATAAAGAACTGGTAAGGACACCTCCTTTCCATATAGTTATTGGAAGAGTTATCTAAGTTATTCTATGTCAAGTAATAAGCATGGCTATATGCTCATGGTAAATGCCCAATAACTGTCATCAACAAGAAGAGTTAAAAGAGTACCTCTGAAATATTTGAACACAGTAACTACTTCTTGCTCCTTTGCCTTTTAGTGTATATCTTCTCCTGTTTTCTCTACTTTTCTTTAACCTGAGATGCAAATGTATAACTTTCCCAAATTCTACCCTGGTCTCTATCACTTCTCATACTCCCTAAGAATGGAGGAAATGATGAAAATGTTCCTGTCTGAGAGAATCAGGAAGGCTCAATAAATGGTACAAATGAGATGACAGCTTTATAAAGAGAACAACAATGGAATTTATCCCTCCAAAGTAGAGTCTCTTGCTCCCAGTTCCCTGGAGGCCCTAGCCATACTCTGAATGTTGCTATCTTTCTTTTAAAAAACTTTTTAAAACATTCTCCTTTTGTAATTGCTTCAAAAATCTTTTCAATGTCCTCAGTGATGATAAATTTTTGTGCTTTGGAGATGCATTTAATTTTGAGAAAGAGCTTGAAGTCCTTGAGACCAAAACTGGTAAGTATAATGAGTGACCTATTGGGGCAGTACTGTTTTTTAGGCAAAATGAGATGTAATCTGCAAAGCGTCTATATGATTTTCTTGCATGGATTTTAAGAATTCCTGAGATGAAGTCCAAAGATATTTGAATAAATTCAGTATTTCTGGGATCAGTATGGGTTTCAAAAGTTATTCCTTTGAATGACAACTATTTTGGCTGTTTAACTCCCTTTGTGTTTAAAATATATATATGTACATGGTTATCAGTCATCACTTTATAGCCACTCTTGATAGTCGCAGAGATGGTAATGTTTCTCATCTGTAGCACACCAAGTCATGAAAAATGTGTGAAAATTTAGCAATTAGGAATATTTACTATGGAATGGATCTGACTTTTTGTTTTCATCAGCTCAAGATGTGCATGTTACATGTTGTGCAAAAGCACTTGTGACCTAGTGAAAATATCTTGGCCTAGAAACTAATTAATAATACCTGCAAGGCACGGGAAGGCAGATAGAGTTGAACATACCAAACTTGCTCTCCATCTCCATTCCAGGGCAACTTGTCAACCAGAATTTTCTGTTAACCACTATATTTTGGCAAGTACAGAGAAAATCTCCTATAATCATAGTCACCCCAAGGCTGTACAGGATAACACACTTTATGAACCATCCTCAGTAAGTAAATAAATAAATAAATAAATTGAGATAGATTCTGGTTTAAGATGGCAGCAGAGGAGGATCCTGATAGACTCACTGAACCTAAAGTAGACACTGAACGATTTCCTATGAAAACAAAATCCAAAACCTAGCTGATCAACTCCTACACATTGGGCAAATAAGACCCATATCCAAGTGGGTAAGAAAGGCTGAAACAATCTCATAAACCCCAGCCGGATGCTGTGACTCCAAATCAGAAGGGAACTCAACTTTGAGCTTTTCCTTGAGGAGTGAAAGCTCTGAAGCATATATCTGGCTCACTGACTTTTAGAACCTACATCTGAGAAAAGGGCCTCCAAAACATCTAGCTTTGAAAAAGCCAATGGGACTCATGTCCACAAGACCCATAAGGCTCTGGTGAACTGAGAAATAGTTCTTAAAGGGCTCACATGTGTGGACTTACCAATCCCAGCACCCAGTACAACAAAGGCAGCTGACTAAACAGCATCCAGACATTCTATGAAAAAGGTTTATTTGCTTTTTTTAAAGTATTAGCTTGACTATCACACATCTAATGTAGCACACATGGAAGGACCAACCGAAATATTTTCCAAAGACAGAGGCCATCTTGGTACTCTCTGTGCCTCACTCCATGTTGCCTAGAAGGGAATGGTGCCCTCATCTGACACCCTGATTTTTGCACTATCACCCAGGGGCACCTCTAGATCACTTGGCTTATGTGGCTAGCAAGGCTTGTCCATGCACATCTCACAAGACTGTAGAAAATGGATAAAGTTTTTTATAAGCTACTACCCCAGGGTACATCACAGAGGCAACAAACCAAGGCACCCAGTCCTTCTATTAAAAGGCCTATTAGCTTATTTTCATAGCTGTGTCCTGAGAGGCTTCTAATTTAACACACATCTAAAGGCTGACCATAATCCTCTCTAGAGACCCCAGAAGGCAAGTACTATCTTTGGTCTGTCCCTCTGCCATGCTCTAGAGTATCAGTAATGCCCAGAGGGCAACTTGTATGTATATCTGGTACTCCAATTTTTTATATATGGTGCCCTGGTGTTTGTGCACCACATAAAATCTCCTTGATCACCTGGCCAGTGGGTCTAGTGCTCATGAGTCCAGTGGAATGGTAACAAAGAAACAGTTCTTATCTGGTGATTATGCCATGGAATAGTGCAGAGGGACTAGAAAGAAATGCCCATCTCTCAGTCTTCCCCTAAAAGAGGTATTTTTGCACACTTAAAAAGCTGATGCCTGAGGGTCTGGTTTTCAATTAGCCTGAATGTAGGTGCTGATTGAAATCCTTGCCTTTGGGACACCAACAGGTCTTGGCACACCCTCAAATATTGGGAGCCACTAAAAATAAAGTAGCTGCTTAGACAGTCACAAAGATTTGAGAGACAACCAAGAGCTATGGCAAGGCTGAATGATAAGTTTCATTTCCTACACAAGGCCACTCCTTCAAGACTAGGAATGGTGCCTGTTTTATCCAATGCAAGGAAACCAACACAGAGAGTCAAGGAAAATTAAATAACAGCAAATGTCCTTAAAAAGAATCTGCTAAGACTTCAAAGAACGGTAAAAACAAAGGTCAGTGATTTATCTGACACTACTTCAAAATAACTAATAAAGAGGTTTACCTAGCCCTTAAAAATAATGGATGAAAGGAGTCAAAATTTCAATTAAGAGAGAAAATACAAGGAAATGCCAAACAGAAGTAATAGAACTAAGGAACGCAGTAACTAAACTGAAAAATACAATAGAGGGGTTCAATAGCAGAATAGTCAAAGCAGAAGAAAAGGAAAAATGAACTCAAGGACAGGGCAGTGAATTTCTCCCAATGAGAGCAGCCAAAGAAAAAAAGAATGTGTAAGAATGAAGATGGCTAAAGGGGCTCATGGGAAGACAGCAGAGATCCACATTCACACCATAGGACTCCCAGAAACAAAGAGAACTGGGCAGAAAACTTAGAGAAATAATGTTAGAAAATCTCACTAAGCTTGGGAAGGAAACAAACACCTACATCTAGGAAGCCCAGAAACTTTCAAATAAACCCACACCAAAATTGTTTGCAAGACACTCACGTTAAGACACATCATAACTAAGATGTCAAAATTTAAAGACAAGGAAAGAATCTTAAAAGCAGCAAGAGAAAAACAACTTGTAACATACAAGGGAACACCTCTAAGACTATGAGCACCTTATCTAGCAGGAACTTTGAGGAAAGAAGAGAGTGACCTGATACATTCAAAGGACTGAAAAAAAAAAAAGCCAACCAAAAATAATCTACCTGGCAAAGTCATCCTTTATTTGAAGGAGAGATAAAGGCTTTTTCTGACAAGCAAAAACTAAAGAAGATCCTTACCACCAGACTTAAATGGACTCTTTAAGCTGAAATGAAAGGATGCAAATAAATAACAACAACAAAAAGTGAAAGTATAAATATCACTGGTAAAGTTAAGTATATAGTAAAATTCAGAATAATAAAAGGTTGTAAAAGTGGTGGGTTAATCACTTATAAAACTAGTATGAAGGTTAAGAGAGAAAATAGTAAAAAATATAACTACAATAATTTGTTAAAGGATACAGAGAATAAAGGGATGTGACACCACAAACATAATACATAGGGAAAATGTAGAGCTTTAGAATGCAATCCAGCTTATCAACTTAAAATACACTGTTATAAATATGTTATTTTATATAAGCTTCATGGTTACCATAAAGCCTAAACCCACAGTATATACACAAAAGAAAAAGAAAGGAATTTAAGCATACCACTACAGAAAATCATCAAACCACAAAGACAGCAAGAGCAGGAAACAAACAAACAGAAGAATTGCAAAACAGCCAGAAATCAATAAAATGGCAATAACTCCATATCTATCAATAAATTCAATGTAAATGGATTAAATTCTCTAATCAAAAGATACAGAGCAGCTCAATGAATAAACAAACAACTAAACAAACAAAAAAACAAGACTCACCTATATTCTGCCTACAAGAGACTCCCTTTAGATATATGGACATACAGTGATGGAAAAAGGTAATTCTGAAAATTGAAACCAAAACAAAGCTTGGATAGCTATACTCAACATCACACAAATAAACTTTTTGACAAAGACTATACTAAGAAATAAATATGATTGCATAATGATAAAGGGGTCAATTCAACAAGAAAATATAACATTTGTAAATATATATGCACCCAACATAGAAGCACTTAAATATTATAAAGCAAATATTAATAGATTTATTATACAAGTCTGTTATATATAATTACATAACAAAGAGTGATACAATAATAGAAGACTTTAGTACCCTACTTTCATCAATGGATAGACCATCTGGATGGAAAATCAGTAAGAAAACATTTCATCTTAAAGGACATGCTAATCAGATGGACTTAGATAAATACAGAACATTTAACCCAAAAGCAACAGAATACACACTCTTCTCAAGCACACAGGGAACAGTATCCAAGATTTATTACCTTTTAGACCACAAAATAAGTCTTAATAATTTCAAGAAGACTTAAATCATATCAAGCACCTTTTCTGACAACATTGGTATAAAACCAGAAATCAATTACAAGAAGAAAAATGGAAAATTCACAAATATGTAAAGATTAAACAACATGCTACTGAATAAACCAATGATCAAAGAGGAAATCAAAAAATTTAAAAAAATATCTTGAGACAAATGAAAATAAGGCATACTAAAACTTAGGCGATGTAACAGTTCTAAGGGTGAAGCTCATAGTGGTAAATGTCTACATTAAAAACAAAAAAGACCTCAAATAAATGACTTTACACTTCAAGAACTAGAAAAATAAATGACAAAGCCCAAAGACAGTGAAAGGATGGGGAAAAAAAAGATGAGTAGAAATAAATGTAATAGAGACTAAAAATACAGTAGAAAAGATCAGCGAAACTAAGAAGTATTTTTTTTAATAAGTAAAATTGACAAACCTTTAGCTAGACTCACTAAGGAAAATAAAAGGACTCAAAAAATCAGAAATGAAAGAGGAAATATTTACAAATGATACCACAGAAATACAAAAGATCATAAAAGACTACTATGAACAGTTAGAACTGACAAATTGACAACTTCTACGGAATGAGTAATTCCTAAAAATATGTAACCTACTAAGACTGAATCATGAATAAATAAAACAATGGAACAGACCAACTACTAGCAAGATTATATCAGTAACAAGAAAACCTCCCAACAAACTAAAGTCTAAGAACAGGTGGCTTTTATTATTTTTTTTTAAATTTTAAATGTTTTTATTTGTTTTTTAGAGAGAGAGAGCAAGCAGGGGAGGGGCAGAGAGAGAGAGGGAGACATAGAATCTGAAGCAGGCTTCAGGCTCTGAGCTGTCAGCACAGAGCCTGATGTGGAGCTTGAACCTGTGAACTGTGAGATCATGACCTGAGCTGAAGTCAGACACTCAAGTGACTGAGCCTCCTAGGCACTCCAAGACCAGGTGGCTTTAATGGTAAGTTTCTACCAAACACGCAAAGAATTAATACTTATCAGTCTCAGACTCTTCCAAAAATAGAAGAGGAGGGAACACCCCCAAACTCATTTTATGAGGCCAGCATTATCAAATCAGACAAGAATGCCCCAAGTAAAGATAATTACAGGCTAATATCCCTGATGAATACAAGGGATAATAAAATCCTCAACAAAATATTAGTAAAACAAATTCAGTAATGTATTAAAAGGATCATACATCATGAGTGAGATTTATTCCAGGGATGTAAGGATTCCTACATCAACGTAATACATCACATTAACAAAATGAAAGATAAAAATAATACGATCATCTCAATGGGTACAAAAACATTTGACAAAATTCAATATTCACTTACGATAAAAACTCTCAACAAAGTGGGTATAGAAGTAGGTATAAGAAAAAGCCATATATTACAAGCCCACAGGTAACATCACATTCAATGATGAAAAGATGAAAGCATTTCCTCTAAGATCAGGAACAAGACAGGGATGCCCACTCTTGCCACTTTAATTCAACAACACTATTAGACATCCTAGCCAGAGCAACTGGGCAGGATAAAGAAATAAAAGGCATCCAAATCAGAAAGAAAGAAGTTTAACTGTCACTGTTTGCAGATGACATTTTGCAGAAAACTCGAAAAACTCCACCAAGAAATACTGTTAGAATAAACAAATTCAGTCAACTTTCAGGATACCAAATCAATATGCAAATATCAGTTGCACTTCTGTGCACTAGTAATATGCTATCAGAAAAAGAAATTAAGGGGCGCCTGGGTGGCTTAGTTGGTTGGGCAACCGACTTCGGCTCAGGTCATGATCTCACGGTTCGTGGGTTCGAGCCATGCGTTGGGCTCTGTGCTGACAGCTCAGAGCCTGGAGCCTGCTTCAGATTCTGTGTCTCCCTCTCTCTCTCTGCCCCTCCCCTGCCCATGCTCTGTCTCTCTCTCTCTATCTCAAATATAAATAAACATAAAAAGAAAAGAAAGAGAAATGAAGAAAACAATTCTATTGCATCCAGATAGTAAAATACCTAGGAATAAATTTAACCAAGGAGGTGGAAAAACCTGCACTCTGAAAACTTTAAGACATTCAAAGAAATTGAAGATGAACAAACAAATGAAAGATATACCATGCTCATGGATCGGATTAATAAACTGTCCACACAACCCAAAGCTATCTACAGATTGAAAGTATACTCTATCAAAATATCAATAGTATTTTTCACAAAGCTAGAACAAATAATTTTATGATTTGTATGGAACCATAAATGACCCTGAATAGCCAAAGAAATCTTAAGAACAAAGCTGGAGGTATAACAATGCCAGATTTCAAGCTACGCTACAAAGCTATAATAAAACAGTATAGTACTTGCACAGAAATAAACACATAGACAATAGAATAGGATAGAGAGCCCAGAAATAAACCCATGCTTATATGGTGAATTAATGTATGACAATAGAGGCAAGAATATACACTGGGTAAAAGACAGTCTCTTCATTAATGTTCGCAAAATTGGACAACTACATGCAAAAGAATGAAACTAGACCACTTTCTTACATCATACACAAAAATAAACTCAAAATGAATGAAAAGTCTAAATGTATGTCCTGAAACCCTAAAACTCCTAAAAGACAATATAGGCAATAATCTTTTCAACATTGGACCTAGCAATATTTTTCTGGGTATGTCTCCTTAGTCAAGGGAAACAAAAATAAAAATAAACTATTGGGACTATGTCAAAATAAAAAGCTTTTGCAGGGTGAAGGAAAGCATTAACAAAACCAAAAGGCAACCTGCTGAATGGGAGAAGATATTTACACATGATATATCTGATAAGGGATAATATCCAAAATATATTAAGAACTCATACAACTCAACACCAAAAAAACCCAAACAAACAAACAAAAAAACCCTCAAATAATCCAATCAAAAATGGGCAGAGGACCTGAATTCCACTGGTATTTACCCAAAGAAAACAAAAACACTAATTCAAAAAGATCTATGCACTCCTATCCTATGTTTATTGCAGCATTATTTGCAACTAGCCAAGAAATGGAAGCAACCTAAGTGCCCACTGATAGATAAATGGATAAAGAAGATGAAGCATATACATACAATGAAATATCACTTCGCCATAAAAAAGAATGAAATGTTACCATTTGCAACATGGATGGACTAAGAGAACTAGGCTAAGTGGAATAAGTCAGACTGAGAAAGACCAACAAATACCATATGATTTCATTTATATGTAAGATCTAAAAAAGAAAACCAACCAACAAAAACCAGTTATAAGTAAATCAGTGGGATGAAAAGTATAGCATAGGGAAGATGATCAGTAATACTGTAATAACGTTGTAAGGTGACAGATGAAAATTACACTTATCTTGGTGAACAATGAATAATGTATAGGATTGTTTGCTCACTGTGTTAAAAAAGAGATATGGGCAAAGGACCTAAATCAACATGTTTCCAAAGAATACCTACAGATGGCCAACAGACCCATGGGAAGATGCACAACATCACTAATCATCAGAGAAATGCAAATCAAAACCACAAAGAAATATGCACACACATTTATCAGAATGGCTAGTAGCAAAAGACAAATAACGAGTGTTGGAAAGGATTATGGAGAAAAAGGAACCATTGTGCATTGTTGGTGGGAAGATAAACTGGTGCAATCACTATGAAACAGTAAGGAGATTCCTCAGAAAATGAAAAATAGAACCACTATATAGTCCAGCTATTCCACTTCTGGAAATTACCCAAAATATACTAATTTGAAAAGATATATGCACCCTTATGCTCATTGCAGCATTATTTATAATAACCAAGGTGTGGAAGTAACCTAAACGCTTATTGATAGATGAAGAAACAAAGAGGTTTATATATAAATATACATACACACATACAATGGAATATTACTCAGTCTTAAAGAAGAATGTAATCTTGCCATTTGAGACAACATGAATGGACCCAGAGGATATCATGCTAAATAAGAGAAGTTAGAGAAAGCTAAGAATCTCATGATCGCACTTATATGTGGAACCTAAAAAAAACAAAACCAAAAAATCATTCACCTGATTCAGAGATACAAAAGGGCAGGTTGGTTCCCAGAAGTGGTGGGGTTGGGGGTGGGTGAAATGAGTGAAGGTGGTCAATATGTACAAACTTCCAGTTTTAAAATAAATAAGTAACAAGGATATAATGTCTAGCATGGTGACTGTAGTTCATAATACTGTATTGTAGGGGTGCCTGGGTAGCTCAGTCGGTTAAGTGTCTGACTCTTGGTTTCAACTCAGGTCATGATCTCACAGTTTCGTGAATTCAAGCCCTACATCGGGCTCCAGGCTGACAGTATGGAGCCTGCTTGGGATTTTCTGTTTCCTTCTCTCTACCCCTCCCCCACTTGCACTATCTCTGTGTCTCTCAAAATAAATAAACTTTAAAAAAATTAAAAAAAATAATACTGTATTGTATATTTGAAAGTTGCTTAATTTTACAAGTTTTTGTCATCAGAAAAAACCTATAACTATGTTTGGTAATGAATGTTAACTAGAATTAACTTGACTTATGGTGATCATCTTGCAATATACAAATATGAAATCATTATATTGTACACCTGAAACTCCTAGATTATATGTTATAGCTTAATTTAAAGTGATGTTGATTATAGCTGTGGCATTAACCATATTTTATAATAACTATAGTCTCTCACAATTGATCCTTCATGTTGATGATTCATGTGCAGTATGTACAACTAATTTCAATCATTACACATGTTTGACTGACCATCATGTTCCTCCTGGGAACCTTATAAAAAGCAAAAGAATATATGATTTTGTCTAAAAGTCTCCAACTGTCCTCTTTTTTTCCCTGTCTCCCTGGCACCTAACTTATTTTCAAGCCAAGTCTGTCCCTCACGCTGTCTCCCTCATCTCCATAACAACACTTTAAAGATGAGGAAATTGAGCCCCAGAAAGTTGGGGTCTTTGCCCAGAGTCTCCTAAGGAGTAAAGCCAGGACTTGAAGCCAGCTGTGTATATACAGAAATCCAGAAACTACCAAAAGGCTCCAGTGACTCAAACTGGGCTGAGCCAAAGCCACGAACTGACCTCTAGAAAGGTCTTAATTGAATAAGGGGAAGAGGCTATAATACGATGTGGCCAATTCAAGAGCTTCGTGGCTGTTAATGAAACACTTTGTGGATTCAAGTCAGTCCTCTCATTGCTCCTTCAGATTATCATTACCCATGTTTTTTCTGGCAGTCTTTGACACTGGCTTTCTTCAGAGTTTATCATTTGGCCCCTCTCTAATTCCACTTTGGTTGTTTATCCCTAGCTGCTATATAATTCACATCAGCACACTAAAATATTAAGACACATTTCTTTATAATTTCCTTTAAACAACACAAATTCCTTCTGTCTTTCGCACTTAAAATTTTCACAACCTCTAATTTGTTTTTTCCATGTGTAGGTTTGTCTACAAGCACAGAATTTGAGATTATTTAAAAAAGTTATTTGGTTTCTGTGGCACCTGGGTGGCTCAGTCGGTTAAGCATCTAACTCTTGATCTCAGCTCAAGTCCTGAGTTCAAGCCCTGTGTTAGGTCCCATGCTGGGTGTGGGGCCTACTTAAAAAAAAAAAAAAAAAAAGTTACTTGGTTTCTTCATTTACTTTCATATGTGTGAAACTCAATTGACAATTAAAAAAATTTTTTTTAACTCTGAAAATTGGAGTTTAATTTGGGCATTTCTCCAGCTGCCTTTGTTTGTTGTTATCTATGATAATCTAGTGTCCCATTACTGTGAAAAATTAAGGTTTGCCTAATCATGAAAGACTAATGAGCAATAAATATGCTTAATTGGATATTCTTGATATAGCTGAGAATAAGGAATGAACCACATTCTTGATTATGTGTTTCATTCCATAGATTAACTACAATACAGGTCTTTTAAAAAAGATATGGAATGGACCAACAACGAGGACTGGGCTGGGACATAACTGAAGTACGTAGGTAACTGTCCAGGAGTTTGCAGTTAAGAGCCACAGTTAAGAGCGAGAAAAACTTCTCATCACCTATCCAATAATTATACTTCCCTTTTTTCCTAATTGCAAAACCCTCAGATTTATTTATGGCAGAGATACTCCGAAGCTAAAAATTACAGTTGGTAACGATGTAAGCCAATGTTTTGGGGGTGGGGGAGAACTTCCAGGAAACAGCATAAAAGGGATTAGTCAGTATAAAAGGGAATATTCAGCTAGGACTCCTTTATAGCTCAACACCCTCCCTGTCTTCTTTCTTGCCTGGATGTGCAATCGTAACAGCACCCATCTTAGACTATGAGGTGAACTTCAGGATGAAACTTATGCTTTCAGGATAAAGGTGTAGAAAAGAAGAAGGGACTCCATCCTTGGTAACCATGGAGCACCCAAAGCCCTTAACTGCCTATCACTGGACTTTCTTTCTGGGAGAGAAACTCACTTATTCAAGGCATTGTTATTTCTAGTCTATTACTAGCAGTCAAATGCAATTCCTAATTGAGATCTGAAGTAAAATACTACTGTCTAAATTTAGGAGGCAAAGGGTCTTTTTAGTCTTAAGCTTGATCTGTCTTGAAGTGCCAAGTCCCCAGAGAGAAAACATTGTTCAGTTTAAGGTCATTTCTATACTACAGGTTTTGCAGAGGAGAACAAAAGTGGAGATAAAAATCTTCAGAGTGAATAAAAGGTGCTTGGAGATGTCATGGAAGGCATACTAAGTAAACAACTAAAAAGATAATTAATGAAGTGGCTCATTTTAATATGCATTAAGATTTTTGGAAGATTTCAAAACAAATTTAAAAATGCGGATCACATTATCAGGACAAATTGTGCTAAGCAAAAGGAATACAATGCGATCCTGTTCCTGATATGTTTCTTCCTCGAATTTCCCAGTCACATTTTTTTCCCCTAGGGATGAAGAATAACTAGGCAGGAAGGCTCCACCTGGGGGCACCTTCTTATCGTGAGATATTAAGCCCCCTCCCTTTCCCAACCATAAAATTTACTGTTATTCTCCTATCGATCAGCCCCTACTGATTTTAAGAGTCAGGAAATTTTACCAAAATATTATAATACCTTTCACTCTTCTTTCTCTTTGAAGTTCCAGCCATTATAATTCAGCTATTTCTTGGCTCATAAACTTGGCAAGGCTTTCTGGAAAAAAAAAAAAAAAGTGATCTCATTGGCAGAGAGCTTTCTCATATGCTGACAGTTTAGCTTATTTGAAATCGCTGAGTAATAAGAAGGATAAAATAAGGATTTTAAGAGAAACAGGAAGCAGAATACCCTCCACAAATGAATTCCAGACACTGAGTTTTGCTTATCTAAGAAGATGAAGGGTCTTTCCTTTGAGGCAGTGTTCATTGACCTCTTGCTAAAACTGTTTATTCAATGTGATTTCTCCACTGGATGGAGAATGGTCTTGCTTTCTTCTCTAAACCTTTCCTTAAGTGTTGTTTCAGACGTAATTCCATGCTGTCACATCGGAGCAGCCTTCTGTAACCCCTTCTGCTAAGGAACACAGCTGGAAGCTTAGGACCACTTAGGATACTGCACCTTCAAGTAGCCCTTCATCTCAAAACAAATCTCTTAAAACTATTTCTTGGTGTGGTCTTTGTAGACTGTTCTATCTGACATCTCATAAAGCCTGAGAAGAGGAAGCTTGTGCACCTCTGAGGAGAGCCCATCTCCATGGCTGCATATAAAGTACATAGAAAATACTAATTAGCTAAGTCCTTGAGTATACAATGTAGGAGACATCTGCCCTTGTTTTCTCCATGCTAAATCCCTTTTCCATGCTCACTATTAAAAACAAAAAAATCACAGGAAGTAAAAATGGTTCAAATTAAAAACACACTCTTTCACACAACATCCTGTCCTGCTTAACAGTACCATAATTCTACTGCTCTGTAAACAATTAGATAGAGATATTGTAAAATTAGCTCCAATTTGCATAATAATGCTTGACTGTTATAATTTAGTGACTGCATTTGCACAAATTTAATAACAATTCAGCTTACATTTTTTGTTTTAATGTATTTTATACAAATAATGTCAAATTTATAGATTACTAGTTTCTCAAAAGCAAGCCAGATGAGGACATTGCATTTTTGCAAGTTTAATACACCACATGATATGGTAATTCTAGCCTTCTTAAATTAAAGGTCACCTCCCTTCCTGATTCTGTTTTTTTCCCCATGCCTAAGAAAAAAATGTTTTTGAGACTCCTAATGATCTGGAACAAAGAAAAATATACCCATTATAAACTCAATGACATCTAAACCAGCTCAAAATATTTTAAATATATTTTTCCCCATTTTACTTTTAGAGAACTATAGAATGTAGTTCTAAAATCTAATTTTAAAGATGTTTTTAGGTTTAAAATCAATCACATCTGAATCCTGGTCTGGTGGAGCAAACTGCATTAAAAGACGTTTTTATTGTATTTATTGTCATAGATGTTAATTCGATGGATCTAACTATTATTGTCTTTTGGATTTATAGTATAATTCCACCTGATAGAAATTGAATTGCCATATAAGCTCTGCTCTTATCTGAGGCTTTGTGCTCCCCCGCCACTGGGTCAATGATGAAATTATTTGAAGTCTTGAATCATTGCTTTCCTTGAGGAAAATTTCAATGATTATTACCATAACAGGGCATCTCTTTTTCACAAAAGAGACCAGCAGTGGGTTTCTTGTAAACAAAATTAGAAGGGTTTTTAGTATATAGAGAGAGGTAAGTGACCTAGTTGGTTAAGGTAGTTAACTATTGAAAAAAAATTTTTGATACAATTGGTTGTTAAACATTCAAACAAGTTGTCCAGAAAAGGCATACAAGTATATATTCTGTATGATGCTTTAGAAATTTTTGGTTCTGTTCAGGGCTTGTCCATATAGTTGTGCATGTTACTGGCTAAGGGAGGGACTAAGTGAGGGCTGAAATCCAGCTTACACTCCACTTGCCTAGCTTGATGCTGTGAAACGGAGCTGCCTAAGCCCAAACGAAAAGATGCCTTTTCCGTTTACACAACGGTACTCTATGAGCTCATGGCAGCCCTTAGCTGGACTCTCCAGCTTGGCTTGGCTTAACAAAAGCCAAGATGGCTTAGCTTAACAAAAAAAACCAACAAAAACAAACAAACAAAAAACGCAAAACCAACCAACCAAACAAACAAAAACCCACTACTTCTAGGGTCTCTTTTTTTCACATTTCCATAATTTTATTTTATTTTTATTTTTGTTTAAAAAAATTTTTTTTTAACGTTTATTTATTTTTGAGACAGAGAGACACAGAGCATGAATGGGGGAGGGTCAGAGAGAGGGAGACACAGAATCTGAAACAGGCTTCAGGCTCTGAGCTGTCAGCACAGAGACTGACACAGGGCTCGAACTCATGGACCCTGAGATCATGACATGAGCCGAAGCCGGCTGCTCAACTGACTGAGCCACCCAGGCGCCCCACATTTCCATAATTTTATTTTATTTTATTTTTTTATTTTTATTTATTTTATTTTTTTCAATATATGAAATTTATTGTCAGATTGGTTTCCATACAACACCCAGTGCTCATCCCAAAATGTGCCCTCCTTAATACCCATCACCCACCTTCCCCTCCCTCCCACCCCCCATCCACCCTCAGTTTGTTCTCAGTTTTTAAGAGTCTCTTATGCTTTGGCTCTCTCCCACTCTAACCTCTTTTTTTTTTTTTCCTTCCCCTCCCCCATGGGTTTCTGTTAAGTTTCTCAGGATCCACATAAGAGTGAACACATATGGTATCTTTCTCTGTATGGCTTATTTCACTTAGCATCACACTCTCCAGTTCCATCCACGTTGCTACAAAAGGCCATATTTCATTCTTTCTCATTGCCACGTAGTACTCCATTGTGTATACAAACCACAATTTCTTTATCCATTCATCAGTTGATGGACATTTAGGCTCTTTCCATAATTTGGCTATTGTTGAGAGTGCTGCTATGAACATTGGGGTACAAGTGCCCCTATGCATCAGTACTCCTGTATCCCTTGGGTAAATTCCTAGCAGTGCTATTGCTGGGTCATAGGGTAGGTCTATTTTTAATTTTCTGAGGAACCTCCACACTGTTTTCCAGAGTGGCTGCACCAATTTGCATTCCCACCAACAGTGCAAGAAGGTTCCCGTTTCTCCACATCCTCTCCAGCACCTATAGTCTCCTGATTTGTTCATTTTGGCCACTCTGACTGGCATGAGGTGATATCTGAGTGTGGTTTTGATTTGTATTTCCCTGATGAGGAGCGACGTTGAACATCTTTTCATGTGCCTGTTGGCCATCCGGATGTCTTCTTTAGAGAAGTGTCTATTCATGTTTTCTGCCCATTTCTTCACTGGGTTATTGGTTTTTCGGGTGTGGAGTTTGGTGAGCTCTTTATAGATTTTGGATACTAGCCCTTTGTCCGATATGTCATTTGTAAATATCTTTTCCCATTCCATTGGTTGCCTTTTAGTTTTGTTGGTTGTTTCCTTTGCTGCGCAGAAGCTTTTTATCTTCATAAGGTCCCAGTAATTCATTTTTGCTTTTAATTTCCTTGCCTTTGGGGATGTGTCGAGTAAGAGATTGCTACGGCTGAGGTCAGAGAGGATTTTCCTACTTTCTCCTCTAGGGTTTTGATGGTTTCCTGTCTCACATTCAGGTCCTTTATCCATTTTGAGTTTATTTTTGTGAATGGTGTGAGAAAGTGGTCTAGTTTCATTCTTCTGCATGTTGCTGTCCAGTTCTCCCAGCACCATTGGTTAAAGAGACTCTTTTTTCCATTGGATGTTCTTTCCTGCTTTGTCAAAGATGAGTTGACCATACGTTTGTGGGTCTAGTTCTGGGGTTTCTATTCTATTCCATTGGTCTATGTGTCTGTTTTTGTGCCACATTTCCATAATTTTAAATAAATGATTCCAATTTATATCCCAAAGGGGTTTAAACTCAAAATGCAAATCCCACAATAATTGTCATAAAGAGGATAGTGGAAACCACTAGTAGGAACATTCAAGTCAAAGCTGGCTCAATGTATGTCTTCTTACTCATGATTTCATTGGAACTTGTGATTATATCTGTACCAGAAAAATGATGTCAACACTTGTCCAGTGAATTTGATCATTGTCAATAACTGATCACAATAATCAGGCCAAAAATGTCATTCCCTACTCTATCTTTCATCGTCTTCTAAGTGATGGCAGTTTTTCTGTTACTTGCCTCCTTCAACTGTTCCCTTTGGTTTTCCAAATAACCAGTCTATCCTTTCATCTTGCCATCTCTGTGTTAGTTCATAACATTGACCAAATTGCTTCTTTCTTGGGGCAGCTAGGTGGCTCAGTCAAGTTGAGCATCTGACTCTTGATTTTAGCTCAGGTTATGATCTCACTGTTCATGAGTTGGAGCCCCGTCTGGCTCCATGCTGACAGTTTGGAGTCGGCTTGGGATTCTCTCTCCCCTTCTCTCCATGCCCCTTTCTCATGTTCTTTCTCTCTCTGAAAATAAATACTTTAAAAAAACGCTTTTCTTTCTTCATAGAGTTGTCTAGATTTATTGATAAAAAAGTTATTTAGTTCAGACCGATTTTGCACTTTATAAGAACTTATGCAATTATTTGCTATGTGAATAACTATTTGCCATGTATTCTGGTCTATTTAAAGATATCTGGCATATTTAAATAACCAGACAGAAGATACATGAAAAATAAGAAACAATGTAAATTTCAAACCAAAAGAGAAAAAAAAAAGCAGCTAAGGTAATAAAACAAATAAATACATGCATGATTTAGAACCTAAGTTTTTATTTTATATGGGTGTTTTGCACAGTCATTTCATTAGTAGTCTGAAAAAAAATTGAATTAATCCCCTCTGCCTAACATGTTTTTCTATAATCAGCTTACAGTTTGTAAAAATTTCTTTATTTTTTAAAGTTTATTTATTTATTTTGAGAGTGAGAGAGCACACCCAAGTGAGGGCCAGAAAGAAGGAGAGAGAGAATCCAAAACAGGCTCCACACCATCAGCACAGAGCCTGACATGGGGCTCAAACTCACGAATTGTGAGATCATGACCTGAGCCAAGATGGAGAGTTGGAGGTTTAATCAACTGAGCCACCCAGACACTCCACATGAAAATTTCTTTTAATCATTATTTCATATTAGTCTCTGTAGTTCTCTGTATGTAAATTGTCAGAGTGCAAATAAGACATAGAAAGAACAATGATAATATGAATTTAGGTGTATATATAGGCACAATCTTAGAGTTAAAAGAATATGATGGGTAATCTTACTGAATTAAGCCTGGAGTGCCAGATGAATTCCTGCTCTGACCTTTCTCTGATGCACATTAATGAGGTGCTATCCTTAACAGATGCATCCTATAAAGATCTAACTGAAAGCTAAGACTGATTTGAGGAGAAAATCTATTAGCGAAGGCTAAAAAAAAAAGAACCCAAAAAACAAAAAAAAACAACAAAAAAAGACTGTATTTTTCTTTTACTACTAATATTAAAATTTGAAACAGTCATAGAAAATAAGGAAGACTTCATTCATTTACTTTATAGTCCAGAGAACAAGACAGCATAGGCACTCTACTGAGGACTGCATAATGATTCTCAAACTTCAGTCCTGGACTTCTTTCATATTTTTACTTTTAAAATCTACATACCATCTGTATTATTTGCTTATGTTTTCCTTAAATGGCCCAGTTAAAAAACTCTGGAGATATATATCTATATCTATATCTATATCTATATCTATATCTTCATTCTTTGGATATATTTTTTAAAGGAAAATTTATGTCACTACTATAAAGGGATGAATCACTATCACTTGTCTTGACATACTATAAAAATAAATATAATGAAACCAAACCAATTTTTGTAAATTCTAGCTGGGTAATTTTGCTGCCAAATGCTCTGAGCCCTAGCCCTACTATTTGTTAAAAGAGAGAGAGAGAGAAAGTGGAAGGGAGGAAGGGGATGGGAAGGAGGGAGAGAGTGGGGAAAAAGAAAAAAAAAAGAGAAGAGAGAGAGAGAGATAAACTGGCAAGTTTGGAAGAAACATGATAGTCTCATCTGTTTTTCTAAAAGCTTGAAAGACCTTTGTAAAGGAAATGCATTTCTTCATATGGCACTCAAAGTTATTCAATGTCAGGTCTATCTACCACTTAGAAACATCTTTAATTAGAGTAGGAGTATGTGTCCCAAATTTTTGGTGGCACCGAGGAGCATTTTCTGCCATGTCTGTATGCCTTTCTGCACACTTCTGACTCAACATTGTTTCCATCCCTTTGCCACTTAATGAAATGGCCCCTGATTGTAAAAAGCATTTGGTAACAACCAGAAAAAAACAAACAAACATCGAATAATTGCTCAACCTATTTATTCATTTAGTCAATGGACATATAGTAAGTATAAACTAAAGCAAGCAGGCATTGCTACCAAGTACAATTACAAAGATGTAGTCCCATTTACAGGTTTAATCCAGTGGATACTTATTATCTGAGGTTTTGAAATTTTAATTTAAGAAAGAATAAAGAGAAATTGTTCCATGTCCTGATATTGTTGTTGTTGTTGTTGTTTAGCATTTTTCTATCAGCCTAAGAAGAGTGGAGGAGGAGTTGATTCAAGATGGTGATGTAGGAGGATCCAAACTCAGCTCTCCTGGAAGGAGAAGACAGAAAGGAAAGGCAGAAAACTTATTTGAAGAAATAATGGCTGAAAACTTAAAACTTGCCTAACCTGGGGAAGAAACCAGACATCAAGATCCAGGAAGCCTAGAGAGTTCCAAATAAGAAGAACTCACAGACACATCAGGACATATTATGACTATAGTGTCAAAAGTTCAAGACAAGGAGATAATCATAAAAGCATTAAGAAAAATAACTGGTTACACACAAGGGGAAATGCATAAGACTATGGACAGACTTTCAGCAGGAACTTTGAATATACCCTATCACTCCCTCTGGCCTACAAAGGACTCCCAATAAAATAAATGCCAACCTAGAATACACTACCAGGCAAAACTGTCCTTCATTTGAAAAAGAGATAAAAAGTTTTGCAGACAAGCAAAAGATAAAGTCACTCATTGTTACTAGACAGGACTTACAAAAATGCTAAAATGACTTCTTAAGCTAAAACAAAAGGGTGCTAATTAGTAACAGGAAAATATATGAAAATATAAATATCATTGGTAATGGTAAATTGATGGTCAAATTCAGAATAATTTGACATTGTAAAAGTGGTGGATTAGTCTCTTATAAATCTATTATGAAGGTTAAAAGACAAAGTAGTAAAAAAATTATGGTTATATAGCTATAACTATAGTTATAGTTGTCAATGAATACATACTAAAAAAAAAAAGAATTCAAAATGATCTTCTAAAAAGAAGTTTTGTAAGGGTCCCTGGGTGGCTCAGTTGATTGAGCATTCAACTCTTGATATTGGCTTGGTATCAGCTCAGGTTGTGATCTTGTGGTCCTTAGATGGAGTTCCATATTGGGCTCCATGCTGAGCATGGAGCCTGCTTGGGATTCTTTCTCTCCCTCTCTCTCTGCCCCTCTCCTCCCTCAAAGTAAGTGAATAAACATTTAAAAAAAATAAAGAAAAAGTTTTGAAAACTACAAGAACACACAGAAAATGAAATGAAATTAGCAAACAAGGCATGAAGAATATGAGAAGTTCAACAAAAAACCCAGAAAACATGAAAGCAAATCCTTCTTCAGTCAGAAGAGCAAGAAGAAAAAAGAATGAAAAAGAGTAAAGAAACCTGATGGGGCCTATTGGACACAAGACAAATACTATACATATTATCAAATTCCATAAAGAGAAGAAAAAGAGAAAGAGACAGAAAGTACATTTAGAGCAATAATGGCTAAAAATGTCCCAAACCTGAGGGGGAAAAATAGATTTCCAGATTCATGAAGCCCAAAGGACTCCAAATAGGTTGGACCCAAATAGGGCTACACTGAGACACATTACAATTCACACACATCAAATTCAAGACAAAGAATTTTGAAAGCAGACAGAGAAAAGAAAAATTAAATACAAGGGAATCCCCCTACCCAGCATAAGGGTGCAGACAAATTTCTCAGCAGAAACTTTTCAGACCAGGAAAGAATGGGAAGATAGATTCAAAATATTGAAAGAAAACAACTGTCAACCAAGAATTTTAAACAGTGAAGTTGTCCCTCAGAAGTGAAATCAAGATAAAGATTACCAAACCAACAAAAGCTGAGGGAGTTCATCACCACTACACCTGCCTTACAAAAACATTTAAAGGGAGTTCATTGAATAGAACTAAGAGGATACTAATGAACATCATAAAAACATAAGCGAACATAAAACTGGTAATGATAAATACATAGTCAATGTTAGATTCTATAATAGGTAATGGTGGTGTGAAATTCACTTACAACTTCACTTAACTTTAAAAGTTAAAAACCAGGGGGGCCTGAGTGACTCATTGGTTAATCATCTGTCTTTGGCTCAGATCATCTCAGGGTTCACGGGTTTGAGCCCCGCACTGAGCTCTGAGCTAACAGTATGGAGCCTGCTTGGGATTCTCTTTCTCCCCCTCTTTTTGCCCCTCCCCTACTCATGTTCTTTCTCTTTCTCTCTCTTTCAAAATAAATAAACCTTAAAAGAATAACTAAAAAAATAGAAGTTAAAAACCAAATGTAGTAAAAATAGCCATAACTATCACAATCTGTTATTAGACACACTATAAAAAAATATGTAACCTGTTACATCAATAACCTACTATGTGAGGGGGAGGGGAGTAGAAGTGTAAAGTTTAGAATTGTTATCAAAGTTCTTAGTTTAAAACAAGGTGTTATGTATTTTAAGATGTTTTGTGTAAGCTTCATGGTAACCACAAGGGAAAAATCTATAATAATTACACACATAAAAAAAAGATTAAGAAGTCAGCATACTGGGGTGCCTGGGTGGCTCAGTCAGTTAAGCATCTAGCTCTTGGTTTTGGCTCAGGTTATCATCTTACGTTTCATGGGATTGAGCCCCACATCAGGCTCCATACTGGCAGTGCAGAGTCTGCTTGGGATTCTGTCTCCCTCTCTCTTTGTTCCTCCATTGCTTGTGCTCTATGTGTCTCAAATTAAATAAATAAACATTAAAAAAATTAAAAAAAATGTTAAAAAAATATGTCAGCATAGTGATACCAAAAGATAACAAAAAACACACATACAAAAAAACATGGTAAGAAGAAACAATAGATCTACAAAATAGCCAGAAACAAAAAATGGCAATAAGTCCTTATCAATAATTACTTTATACAAATGGATTAAGTTTTTGAAACAAAAGAAACACAAAGGCTGAAATTACTGGAAAAAATCCAAAGATATGCTGCCGGTGAGAGATTCCTTTCAGTTTTAAAGACACATACAGATTGTGAGTAAATGATGGAAAAAGATATCTCAAGCAAATATTAACCAAAAAAAAAAAAAAAAAAGCAAGGATAGTTAGACAGAAAGGACTTTAAACTAAAAATGTTTTTAAAAAAGAGAGAAAGAAGGACATTATATTAATAAAGGGGTCAAGAATATTTAACATTTGCAAATAGTTATATACACAACATCAGAGCACCTAAATGTGTACAGAAAATATAAAAGATCAATATGTAGAAATTATCAGAAATACAATAATGATTGGGGACTTTACAACCCATTCTCAAATAGCTCATCCAGACAGAGAATCAGTAAGGAAAAAGTGTATTTGAACAATTCTACAGGCCAAATGGACCTAATACACATAAATAGAATATTTTGTCCTAAACAGCAGAATACACACTCTTCTCAAGTGCATGTGAAACATTTTATAGGATAGACTACAACAAGTCTTGGCAAATTCAAGAATACTGAAATCATACCAAGCATCTTCTTTAACCACAACGAAACTAGAAATAACTAGAAATCCATAAAAGGAAGAAAACTGGAAAAGTCAAGAAGACATGGAAATTAAACAACACTCCTAAAAAAATCAGTGGATTAACAAAGATTAAAGGGGAAATAAAGAAGTATTTAGGATGATGAAAATGGAAGTAATATACCAAAACATGAGAAGCAGCAAAAGCAGGCCTGAGAAGGATCCACATCAGGAAACAAGAAGGATCTCAAATACCAACTTAACTTTACACCATAAGGAACTAGAAAAAGAAAAAAACCATAGCCCAAAGATAGAAGGAAGGAAATAACAATGATCAGAATGGAAACTAAATTAGGGACGCCTCGGTGACTCAGTCAGTTAAGCATCTGACTCTTGATTTCAGCTCCAGTCATGATTACAGGTTTGTGGGATTGAGCCCCATGTTGGGCTCTGTGCCAACAGCATGGAGTCTGCTTGGGATTCTCTCTCTCCTTCTCTGTCTCTTTCTCTGCCCCTTCCATGCATGCACATGCTCTCTCTCTCTCAAAATACATAAATAAACATTTAAAAAAGAATGGAAATAGAGGCTAAAAAGACAAGAGAAAAGATAATTGAAATAAGAATTATTTTTTGAAAAGATAAACAAAATTGACAAATCTATAGCTAGACTCATCAAGAGAAAAACATAGTATCTGAAATGAAAGAGATGTTATAACTGAACCCATAGAAATACAAAAGATCATGAGAGACTACTATGAACAATTATATGCCGACAAATTGGACAATGTAAAAGAAATTGATAAATTCTTAGAAACATACAACCTATCAAGACTGAATCATGAAGACATAAAACAAGTGAAGTGACCAAATACTACTAAAGAGATGGAATCAGTAAGAGAAAACCCTCTCACACAAAAGTTCAAGACCAGATGGCCTATTGGTGAATTCTACCAAACATTTGAGGAATTAATAACAATCCTTCTCAAACTCTTCCAAAAAGATAGAAGAGGGAACACTTTCAAACTCTTTTTCTTTTTGAGGCCAGCATTATCCTGATACCAAAGTCAGTAAAGGATACTACAAGAAAACTACAGACCAATACCTTGATGAATATAGATGTAAAAATTCTCAATAAAATACTAGCAAATCAAATTCAGCAGCACATTAAAAAGATCATGCTCCATGTTCAAGTGGAATTTATCCCTGAGAAGTAAGAATATGTCAATATCTGCAAAATCAAAATGATATATCACATTAACACAATTCAAGAAAAAAATATTATCTCAATAGATATAAAAAAAAACATTAGACAAAATTCAACACTCCTTGATAACACTTTTAAATTAGATATAGAAGGAACATACCTTAAAATACTAAATGCCAGATATGACAAACCCTCAGTCAACATCATACTCAATGGTGAAAGACTGAATACTTTTACTTTAAATCAGGAATAAGGTGAGAACCCATTCTCACCACTCCTATTCAACTATTGGAAGTCCTAGCCAGAGAAATGAGGCAAGAAAAATAAATTAATGGCATCCGAATTGGAAAGGAAGAAGTAAAATAGGCTGTATTTGAAGATGAGATAATATCTTATGCAGAAAATCCTAAAGACTATACCAAAAAACTGTTAGATCTAATAAGTAAAGTTGCAGTATACAAAACTGACATGCAAAGATCAGTAGTATTTCTATACACTAACATGAATTATCAGAAAAAGAAATAAGGGAAATGAACCCATTTACAATGGCATAAAAAAATAATTAAACAGTTAGGAATATTTTTACCAAGGAGGTGAAAGATCTCTACACTGAAAACCATAAGACATTAATAAAAGAAATTAAGGAAGACACAAATGGAAAGATATTGTATTTTTATGGACCGAAAGACTTAATATTGTTAAAAAGTCCATGCTATCCAAAGCCATCTATAGATTCAATGTAGTCCCTATGAAATTTCCAGTGTCATTTTTTTTTTTTTTTTACAGAAGTAGAAACACTATTCTAAAATTTATGTGGAACTACAAAGACTCTGCATAGACAAAGAAATCCTAAGGAAGAAGAACAAGGCAGAAGTATCACATTTTCTGATATCAAGCTATATTATAAAGATATAGTAATTAAAAACAGTAGGGTATTGACATAAACACAGACATGTACACCAATGGAACCGAATCGAGAACGCAGGGAGAAACTGATGCAACTATAGTAAGCTAGTATTTGACAAGGGAGGCAAGAATACTTAATGGAGAAAAAACAGTATCTTAAATGGTGCTGGGAAAATTTGATATTCACATGTAAAAGAATGAAACTAGACCAGTATCTTACATTACTCACACAAATTGACAAAATGGATTAAGATTTAAATTTAAGATCAGAAACCATAAAAACTCCTAAGAGAAAACATATGAACAAACTCTTTTATATGGGTCTTGGCAATGGTTTTTTGATAGGACATGTAAAGCACAAGAAATAAAAAAATAAAAAATAAACAGCTGGAACTACATTAAACTTCTGCACAGCAAAATAAATGATCAATAAAATGAAAAGACAACCTACAAAATGGTGAAAAATATTTGCAAACCATATATCTAATGAGGAGTTAATATACAAAATTATAAAGAACTCCTAAATAAAAAGCATACAAATTAGAAAAGTAAAATTGTCATTATTTACAGATGATAATATATTATTTAAATATATGTTTATATATAGAAAACCCTACAGACTATATCAAACTACTAGAATAAATGAATTCTGAAAAGCTTGAGGATACAAAAATCAACATTCAAAAATCTGTTGCAATTTTATATTCTAATAACTATCAAAAGAAATTAACACTCCTGTTTATAATTCAAGAAGAATAAAATACCTAGTAATAAATTTAACCAAGGAAGTGAGATCTTTACACACTGAAAACTTCAAGACATTGATGTAAAATATTAAAGAAGATACAAGTAAATGGAAACATATTCTGTCTCACAGATTGGAAGAATACTGTTAATATCTCTATATTATTAAAAACAATCTACAGATTCAGTATAATCCTTATTAAGATTCCAACGACATTTTTCACAGAAATAGAAGAAACAATCCTAAAATATGTATGTAATCACAAAAGACCCCAAATAGTCAAAGCAACCTTTTTTATTTTTATTTTTTTAAAGTAAGTTCTATGCCTAACTTGGAGCTTAAACTCATGACCTCAAGATCAAGAGTCACATTCTCTACCAACTGGGCCAGCCAGGCACCCCTCAAAGCAATCTTAAGAACAAAGGTGGAGGCATCATGCTTCTTGATTTCAAACTATATTACAAAGTTCATGGAACAGAATAGAGAGCCCAGAAATAAACCTACAAACACACGGTCAATTAATTTATGACAAAGTAGCTAAGAATAAACAATGGGGAAAGGATACTCTTTTCAATAAATGGTACTGGCAAAAGTAGACAGCCACATGCAAAAGATGAAATGGAACGAGTCTCTTATACCATACACAAAAACAAATTCAAAATGGATTAAAGACCTCTGCCTAATGCCTGAAACCATACAACTACTATAAAAAAAAATATTAGCAGTAAGCTTCTTCACTTAGAATAAAAAAAGTTCTGCATAGCAAAGAAAATCATCAATAAAATGGCAAACTACCAAATGGGAAAAATATTTGCAAATCATGCCTGATAAGAGGTTAATATTCAAAATACATAAAGAACTCCTACAACTCCTAAAAGACAATAGCAAAAAACCCAAGAGTCTAATTAAAAAATGAGCAGAGAACCTAAGTAGACATTTTTTCAAAGACATACAAACGTTTAAAAGTTACATGTAAAGTCTCATTATCACTAATCATCAGGGATATGCAAATAAAAAAAGCAACGAGGTATCACTGCACACTTGTTAGGATGGCTATTCTCAAAAAGGTAAGAGAAAACAAGTGTTGGTATAAATGTGTATTAAAGGAGACTGTGTGTGCTCTTGGTAAGACTGTCAACTGGTACAGCCATTTAGAAAACAGTATAGAGGTTTCTCAAAAATTAAAAATATAACTATCACATGATCTAGCAATTCCACGTGTTTTTTTCAAGAAAATGAAAAGACCAAGTCAAAAAGATATGTGCATCCTTTGTTCATTGCTATTTTCAATAGCCAAGATATGAAAACAACCTAAGTGTTTACCGACAGATGAATGGCTAAAAACTTTGTGGTACATATATATAATAGAATAGTATTTAGTCAGTAAGAAAGAAATTCTGCCATTTATGACAAACTTGATGGACCTTGAGGGCATTTTGCTAAGTGAAATAAGTCACACAGAGAAAGACAAATACTGTACAATCTCAAGTAGTCAACCTTAAAAAAAAAAAGGAACAGAAAAGAGATCAGATATGTAGTTAGTAGAAGTGGGGAGGGGGATAGAGAGAGGGAATTGGATGAAAATGGTAAAAGGTACTAACTTCTATTTAAGAGACAAGTAAATATGAAGAATATAATATACATCATGATAACTACAGTTAATACTGCTGTATGGTATATTTGGAAGTTGTTATGAGAGTATATCCCAGGAATTCTCATCACAAGAAAAAAAAAAGCATTTTTTGATTTTTTTTTGTATCATGAGATGATGAATGTTAACTGAACTTACTGTGGTAATCATTTCACAAACTGTAGAAATCAAATCATAATGGTATACACCTTAAACTTATCGAGGGCTGTATGTCAATTATATCTCAATTAAACTGGGGGGGGGAAGAAAAAAAAACTTGACATCAAAAACATACAACATGGGTGGAGGGAATAAAAGTATAGTGTTTTAACTTAAGCAGTTATCAACTTAGAATAGACTGTTATAAGTTGTTTTATGGAGGCCTCATGATAGCTAGAAAGCAAAAACCTAGAGTACCTACACAAAAAGCAAAGGAATCTATGCATAACACTACAGAAAAATCATCCAATCATGAAAGAAGAGAGCAAGAGAATGAACAAAGGAGTTACAAAACCCTCAGAAAGAAACAAAATGACAGTAAGTCCATACCTATCAATAAGTAACTTAAATATAAATGGACTAAATCCTCCAATCAAATACACAGCTTGGCTGAATGAATAAAAAATAAGACCCAAGCTACATGCTGCCTACAAGAGATCATTTTAGATATAAGGACACAGAGACTGAAAGTAAAGGGATGGAAAAAGATAGTTCAACACTGAACCAAAAGAAAGCTGTGGTAGATATATTCATATCACACAAAATAAGACAAAAATTGTAATAAAAGACAAAGGCCATTACTGGATTGACCTGTTTATCAACAGGCAAGAGGCTATAACACTGTAAATACATATGCACCCAACATAAGAACACCTGAATATATAAAACAAATATTAACAGACTTATACAGAGACATAACCATCAGTACAATAACAGCCCAGGACTTTAACGTCTCACTTTCACCAATGGATAGATCATCCAGACAGGAAATCAATAGGGAAATATTGGCCTTAAATGACACGTTAGAGTTGATGAACTTAACAGACATGTACATAGCATTCCATTTAAAAGCAAAAACATCACATGCTTTTCAATTGCATATGAAACATTCTCCAGAAAAGATAAATTAGGACACAAAATTATTTTAATAAATTTTATACATTTATTAAATCTTAAGAAATTTAAGATTGAAACGTTACCAAGCATCTTTTCTAACCACAGTGCTATGAGACTAATATCCACTACAAGATGAAGTTGGAAAATTTACAAATATGTGGAGATTAACACTATGTTATAACTCAACAAGCAATTGGGCAAACCAGTTCTCCAAAAAAGTTCTCAAAACAGAAATTAAAAAATTTCTTTAGACAACTGAAAATACAACATACCAAAACTGATGGGATGCAGCAAAACCAGTTCTAAGAGGAAAGTTCATAGCAATATAAATGCCTGCCTCAAGAAATAAGAAATATCTCAAACAACCTACATTTACAACTTAAAGAACTAGAAAAAGAAATAAGGATCAGAGCAGAAATAGAGATGAGAAAACAATAGAAAAGATCAATGAAATGAAAAGGTGGTCTTTTGAAAAGATAAGCAAAATTGACAAACCATATGCTAGAATCACTAAGGCAAAAAAAAAAAAAAGAACTCAAAATCGGAAACAAAAGAGGAGATATTACAAGTTATATCACAGAAATACAAAAAGATCACAAGAGATGACTAAGAACAAATGCCAATAAATTTGACAACCTAGAATAAAATGGCTAAATTCTTAGTATGATACAGCTCACTGAGACTGAATCATTAAAGAAATAAAACACCTGAACAGACCAATACTAATGAGGAGATTGAGTCAGTAATCAAAAACACTTCAACAAACTAAAGTTCAAGACCAGATGGCTTACAGTGACTTATGCCCAACATTTAAAGAAGAATTAATACTAATCCTTTTCAAATTCTTCCAAAAAATAGAAGAAGAGGGAATACTTCCAAACTTATTCATGAGGTCAGCATTACTCTGATACCAGAACCAGGCAAGCATGACACAAGAAAAGAGAATTATAGGCCAATATTCCTGATAAGCGTAGGTGCAAAAATCCTCAACAAAATATTAGCAAATCAAAATTAGTAATACACATACACCAGATTCAAGTGGTATTCAAGACACCAAGAATGGTTCAACATGTGCAAAATCAATGTAATTTTGACATTTTGACAAAATGAAGGATAAAAATTATATGATCATCTCAATAGATGTAGAAGAGGCATTTGACAAAACTTAACATTTATGTATGACAAAGACCTTCAACAAGGTGGGTGTAGAGGGAATGGGCTTCAATATAATAAAGGCCACATGTGACAAGCTCACAGCTAACATCACACTCAGTGAAAAGCTCAATGTTTTTTCTCTAAGATCAGGAAAAACACAAGAATGCCCACTCTTGTTGCTTTTATTGAACACAGTATTGGAAGCCCTAGGAAGAGCTACTGGGAAAGTAAAAGAAATAAAAAGCATCTAAATTTGAAAGAAAGAAATAAAACTGTCCCTATTTTCAGATGCCATTGTACCTATATATAAAGACATGTAAAAATCAAAGGAGCTCATTACTATTAACGTGACTTTAGAGGACATATTAATATTAATGAAATATTCCTTAAGCAGAAAAGGCCATGACTAGACATAAGAAAATACATGAAAGAAAAACGTCTCACTGATAAAGGCAAACATATGATAAAGGTTGTAGATCAACCATGTAAAAAGCTAGTAGTAAGATTAAAAGACAAAAGTAGTAAAATCAACTGTATCTACAATTATGAGCTAAGGAATATGCAAAATAAAAAGATGTAAAAGATGACATCAAAAAACTAAAATGTAGGGGGAAGGAGTAAAAATCCAGTGTTTTTTGAATGTATTCAAACTTAAGCGACCACCAGCTTAAGATAAACTACTTAAACATAGGTTGTTATATATGCAGCTTATAGCAACCACAAATCAAAAACCTCTAATAGATACACAAAAATGTCTCTATCAAAAATGTTGAAATTAATCACAGTTAAGTAAAATCGCAGGATACAACATCTATAGACAAAACTGTTGTGTATCTATATACTAAATAATAAACTGGCAAACAGAGAAATTAATAAACCAATCTTATTTACATCAGAAATAAAAAGACTAAAATAAATTTAACCAAGGAAGGGAAAAGCCTCTATGCTAAGACCTCTACAATAGCTAAGATATGGACACACCTAAGTGTCATCATGTATAAACACACACGCAATGGAATATTACTCAGCCATAAAAAGAATGCTATCTTGCCATTTGTGACAACTTGGATAGATCTAGAGGGTATTATGCTAAATGAAATAAGACAGAGAAAGACAGATACTATATGATTTTACTTATATGTGGAATCTAAAAACCAAGACAAATGGACAAATAAAGAAGACTCATAGATACAGAAAGTGATGGCTGCCAGAGGGGAAGGGGATGGAAGGGAATATGCGAAGCATATTAAGAGGTTTATCTTCCAGTTATAAAATAAATAAGACACAGGGATGCAACTTACAACATAGGGAATACAGTCAATAATATTGTCTCAACTTTGAATGGTGACAGATGGTAACTAGACTTATTGTGGTGACCATTTTGTACTGCATATAAATACTGAATCACAAATACAAAATTGTATGTCAATATTGTTTATCAATTATTCTTCAATAAAATTTGAAAACTCAAAACCAAAAAACAATAAATGTTAAAGTATCTAAAGTATCATCTTAACATATCTAAAAATTTCTCATAAGAGTCTAAATGTGCAATAAAGAAAGAAAAACAAACTCATGAAATGAAAAATACTGAGGAAACAAAAAGGGGAAGCGTATAGTTTAGGCTGAGGGTTCTGGAATCAGCCTATCTGGTTTCAAATCCTGGTTTTTCTACTTTGTGAATCTGGAAAAAACTACTGAATAGCTCTAGGTCTCCATTTTCTCTTTAAGAAAATAAAAAAAATAATAATTATGTACTAAATAAAGTAAAACATGTAAAATAGGAGTCTTGACATATTAAAAAGTCTTTAAATGAAAAAAATACAATATTTCAGCGGCATTTTTTCACACAAGCAGAACAAGCAATCTTAATACTTGTTTGAAACCACCAAAGACCCTGAATAGCAAAAGCAATCTTGACAAAAAAAAAAAAAAAAAAAGGCTGGTGGCATCACCCTTCCTGATTTCAAAATATGCTACAAAGCTATAATAATCAAAACAGTATGGTATAGTCATTAAAAACAAACACACAGATCAATAGAACAATAGCCTAGAATTAAACCCACACATATGTCATCAATTTACAATAAAGTTACAAAGATGTAAATTGAAGAAAAGACCATCTCTTCCATAAATGTGTTGGGAAAACTGGACAGCCACATGAAAAAGTTGAAACTAGACCACTCTCTTATACTATACACAAAAACTAATTCAAAATGGATTAAAGACTTCAATGAAAGACCTGAAACCATAAAATGCCTAGAAAAAAACATGGGCAGTAAGGTCCTTGACATTTGTCTAGGCAATCATTTTTTGGATTTGACATCAAGAGCAAAAGGAACAACAACAAAAAAATAAACAAGAGGACTACATCAAATTAAAAGGCTTCTGCACAGCAAAGAAAACCAACAAAATGAGAGGGCAACCTAAGGAATGGGAGAAAATTGCAAATCACATATCTGATAAGGGGTTAACATCCAAAAAATATAAAAAAACTCCTAAAACTCCATAGCAAAACACAGACAATATGATTAAGAAAAGGGAAGTTCTGAATAGACATTTCTCCAAAGATGGCCAACAGTACATGAAAAGGTGGTCAACATCATTAACTATCAGGGAAATGCAAAACAAAACCACAATCACCTCACACATGTTACAATGGCTATTGTCAAAAAGACCAGAAACAAGCGTTGATGACACTCTGGAGAAAAGGGAACCTTTGTGCACTGTTCATAGGAATGTAAGTTGGTGCAGTCACTATAGAAAACAGTGTGGAGGAAAACAGTATGATTCAGCAATTCCAGTTTTGGATAAACAATAAGCAATTCCAGTTTTGAATAAAACAAAAACACTAACTCAAAAAGGTAGCTGCACATCCAGGTACACTGCAGCATTTTTTATAACAGCCAAGACATGAAAACAGTGTCCATCATCAGACCAGTGGATAAAGTAGTGTGGTATATACATGGAATATATTCTGCCATAATAAAGAAGGAAATCCTGCCTTTTGTGACAACATGGATGGACCTTGAGGGCATTAAATGAAGTCAGTCAGTCACAGAAAGACAAAGACTGTATCATCTCACTTTTATGTGGCATCTAAAAAAAACAAACAAAAAAAACCCCCAAGAAACCACATACACACACACACACACACACACACCCCAGATTTGGTAGTTGCCAGAGGCAGGGGTTGGGAGTAGGGATTGGGCTATAGGGTGAAGGTAATCAAAAGTTACAAACTTCCAGTTATGAAGTTATTAAGTCCTGGGGTTGTACAGCATGGTGGCTACAGTTAATAATACTGTATTTTATATTTAAAAAAATATAGCATGAAGCAAAAACTGAAAATGTTCATCTCAGGTAATCACTCACAATCTTTACTATGGCTATCTCATTCTCACACAGCTATTCAAAATTCTTTTTAATGTGTGTTAATTGCTAACATATGGAACTACCCTCATGTCTGAAGGGGGGGGGGGAGGAAGCTACCATATAAGCCTTTTATACCAAAGCAGTAACTTAACACTTTAGTTTTATCATTTTCAGAAAACTACCACTATTATTTTCTCATGAGGTTGAAATACAATTTACAATTCAGAATTCCATTTTATAAAGAAGTTGAATATCCAAAAGGCTGCTGGCCTCACAGCTAATAGAGGGGAAAGTTTAGTCACAATCTTTTAGTTATTCTCTCACATTTTCTCATGATGGATAGTTTTGGTGCATTCCTTTCTCTGTCCAGTTTTCTGATCCTTGCCAGTTTATATTTATTGGTCACCAAATTTGTTGTAGGCACCCTGATAGTTAAGGATATAAAAATGAATGACCTGTCTCAATACCATCTATTTAACTTGGATTGCTCAGAAAGGGCTTATGGGCCTTCCCTACTCTTGTGAAGGAATGTGATACTTGGGATTAAGAACGAGGGATGGGGGCAGGGAAGCAGGGCCAGAGGGAGAGAAATACAAGCAAGTACTACTGATTTGGCCAACACTAAGTGTAACTGACAAGTGTAACTCCGAGAAACGTCGTTGAGAGGCTTTACAATCTTTGTTTTAGCTCATTACATGGTGGGGGCGGAGGGGTGGGTCCTGGAAGGTGTGGAGAAAGGGGGACAAATTTATCTAGCCAGATTTGCACCCTTGGAATGTTAACTTCTTCACAATTAGGGGTAGCCCATATGTGATCGCCACCGGGGTCTGCCTTATCCCTTATCTCTGGGTCATTGGGTAAGCTTTAGGTAGGAGTAAAGGGGCTAATGTTGTGGGCATCAAGTATGCACTACTTGACAGTGCCGGTAGAACTTGCAAGTTGCCCCCCGAGTGGGATGGTAGAATCAGAGGCAGGATAGGCTAAGTGTGTCAGAAGTGGTGCAGAAAATGAGTCTTAACATCATTCGGTGTGAAGATTTTAGCACTCACCATCCCCATTTTGCAGCCCCACAATGGCTACAGCAGTCTTCATACAGGCGACTCTCAGCATTTCCAGTCATGTACGTTTCCCAGCTAGAAGTCTTGCCCCTTCCCTCTTCAAATACCTCTTCTCCAAAACAAACAGTAACAAGATTTATCTTCACAACACTGAGAGCTACCACTCCCTGTAGTAGGCTTTGTGTTAGTAGGCGCTGGGATGCAGACACTGTTAGCCCTTGCCTTGGAGAAGCTGACTACCTTGACTACATGTGGAGTTCACCTGGGGAGATGTAAAAAGACAGCTGGCCTGGGTGCTGCCTCCGCCTCCAGGGTAAGCGTGGGCATTAGGATTTTTAAAAGCTCCCATCAGATTCTTCTGTGCAGGCAACGTGTTGCAACTTATGATCCAATGGTAGCAAATAGGCTATGATGTAGCAAGAGGATCTTAACCTTGAGTGCTCGGAACCACCTAGGAAATCTGACAGGCATGCTCACCCCCAGATCCATAGTCAGGATTATGATTCACTGAGTCCAGAGGGAAGCAGGGGAATCTGCATAGCTAGCAAGTGGTCTAAGAGAACCATGAGTAGAGTGCTTAGACCTCACTTTGAGAAATATTTCCAGTCTCAAGAGGATAATGGCAAGAATGAAAAGATTTCAGAAGAGAGCACAGAGGTTGTTCACCAAGTGAAAAGCAGCATGCAGAAATATTAAGATTATTTATCCCAGTGACAGGGCCAAAGAAGGATTTTTTTTTTTTTTAATGGAGGCTGGAGACTGCCCCTCCTGAGGAGGAAGTGTGCTGTGTGGTGACCAGCTGTTCTTTATCTCCTCCAGGACAGATGAAGAGCAGAGGACTTTAAACTGTACCACGTGGGCTTTAGGTTATATGCAAGAAAGGAATTCCTGGCAGTGAGGGTTGTTAAGCACTGATTTAGGTTATTAAGGAAGGCTGTGAATTTTTTTTTCTGTGGAGGTTTTCAAAACTAGTATAGATTCTCATCTATCTGGGCTGGCTAAGGTATTATCCTGCTCAAAGGCAGAAGGAATAGACTAGATAACTTTTTAAGCTCTTGAATGGCTTATGACTCGTGGATTTGCAACTAACAGCAACAGTAGTTAATGTGAATATAGAAGGACTTCCAGAATGGCGGACTGAGGAGACTGGCAGACCATTTTCCCAGAAAAACAACCATTTAATTGATGAAAAGTATATAAAAAATAATCATTACAAAGCTCTGAAAATTATCCTAAGAGCATATAGCAAATGGAGAAACATTTATTCAAGAAAATCTACTAAATCTCAGTAAGAACAGGGAGACTCCACGGCATTTGCATTATGACTTCCTCCCCCTCAGCTCTGTGTCTGGAAAACTTTCCTGGGAGTTCTACTCTGGGTAGTGCGGCCAAGACAGGCGTGTGGAGAGGAGGGGCCTCCCTTTTCCCCCAGCTCCCAGTCTAGGGCTACGTCTTCACCCTATAAGGGGCAGTCAGCAGGCCCCCCTTTCTGTCCTCCCCATCCTGTGTTGCAGAGGCTTTATTTAGGGCAGACGTGGCTGAAGGACTGAGGTTCCCATCTGCTACTGGCTGCTACTCATAGAGCAAAAGCTTTACTCTGAGTGTGTCCAGCCAAGAATACTGGCACCCCAATTGCCCCTGCTCCAGCAGTGTGGAGGTTCCATGCTGTGGGGGTGGGTGGCAGGCTGAGAAGACCAAGGGCTACCACCCACTGCTCCATCATGGAGTAGAGGTGTCACTCAGAGAGAGGCAGGTCACTGTCCCTGTTCAGCTCCTGTGCAGCAGTGTAGAGGTTCTTCTCAGCGTGAGAGGCAGTCTGTTAATAGCTCTTTGGGAGGGGACAGACTGTATTTGGAACAGACTTTGCAGAATTCCAGGCCTAAGGGTGTTGTTGAAAACAATGGAGATATGGGTGGAGAACAATTAAGAGGGTTTTGTACCCCATGATTCTGGCAACAACAAGTGAAAGAGCAGAACAGCCAGAAGCTTTACAGAGAGAACCATAGAAAGAGCCAAGAATAACCTTCCTGGAATCACAGGTCAGAACGGCAGTGCCCATATGTTAGGTACCTATTCAGCAATCAGAGCAGGAGTTGAGGCTTGATTTGAAATTATTCCCCAAGCTGCACACTGATCCCTCAACACAGGGTGGAAGCCTTATTGGCACACGCGGTTTGAGCACAACCTCTGACCAAACACTGGACAATATAAGCTGCTCTAGTCCAGAGGCAACTCCTAGGAAGCCAGGCTTAAAAATAAAATCACACTTCTCCCTAGTAGTTTGGAAGATTTTGGGCATGCCCCAAACTACACTATCTCAGGAGCAGTTGGAGAGGGACCTTCCAAGCTTCTAGTCCCTGGCTGATTGTGGTGCAATAAATAAATAAATAAACCCTGAATTGTGATAGCAGCCTCTAAACCACACACAGATCCAATGGTAAGGATTAAAATCTGACCGTGGGGGTTTAAAACAAACTTTGACCAATATAAGTAGCCTCAGGAGCAACCTATAGGAAGCTAAGGTAAAAGGCAAAAACAAGGGAAAAATAATTTAAGCAGAGACACTAGATATATTATAGGGGATATTACAGGGGAAACAGACTTTGCAGAGTGCGTTCAACGAATTCACTGAACAAATTAAGCAAATAGTGAGTCAAACAACAACCACTGTAACCTCTTGTGAGACATCAATATTCAGAATTGCTACAATATATTACCTAAAATATTCAGTTTTGAATAAAAATTACAAGATGTACAGAGAAACAGGAAAGTGTGACACACACATACACAGGAAAAATAGCAAGCATTAGCAACTGCTTTTGAGGGGCCAAGATACTGGACTTAGCAGACACAGACTTCAAAGCTTCTATTAATAATATGTTCAAAGAACTCAAGAAAACCATGTCTAAAGAACTAAGGGAAGTATGATGGCAATATCTTGTTAAATAGAGACTATCAATGAAGAGACTGACAATTTTAAAAGAATCAATTTATGAAAATTCTGAAGTGGGAAAGTACCTAAACCAATAATTCATTACAAGGACTGAAAAGTAGGTGTGAGCTGGCACAAGAAATAATCAGTGAACTTGAAGTGGGATCAATAGAGAATATACAATCTGAAGAACACAGAAAAAAAGGATGAAACATAAACACAGCCTGATAGAAGGGCAGGACATCATTTATATACCAATACATGTATAAAGGGAGCACGAAAGAAGGAGGAGAGAGAGAAATGGGCAGAAAAAATATTTGTTGAGCTTCTTGGACATGTAGCATTTTTCATCAAATTTGGAAGTTTTCAGCCATTATGTTTTCAAACTCCAAGTAGTAAAAACACAGAGAGATCCAAATCTAAACACATCATAACCAAATGTCAAAAGTCAAAGAAAAAGAGAAAATCTTGAAAACAGTAAGGGACAAATGACTCATCATGTAAAAGAGAACTCCAAATAGATTAATAACTAGCTTCTCAGTAGAAACAATGAAGACCACAGTAGGACACTGTATTCAACATGCAAGTGTGAAATAGGAGACCAGAATTTGTAGACATTATTCTCCAGTAACTTCACATCATATTTGTTTTTCTCTCTATATCCTGTATGACTTTCTCATTATTACCCACATTGTTATTTCCTCACGGTTTCTGAATCTTTGTGTGGGAAGTATTTTACTACTTTAATGAGTACAAATTCATTGACATTTTCAAAAACAGTTCTTGACCTTCCACCTCCTCCAGAATTAAATATGTACCTGTGACTCTTGTTCAGGTTGTGAGGACATAGGTCTCTGCCACGGACATCTGTTGTTATTTGCTCTGCATCTCCTCCGTCTTCTTAAGATTGTATAACTGGTATTCTTTTGGGGAACCATTCCTCCCTCCATCTTAGAGCATACAGCTTCTCTGAGGCTGATCTAAAATTCCGGCTTTATGAGTGAGCATGTAACAGAAATCTACTCAATCGCAGGTTTCCTCTAGCCATACTGAACACTGATAGGTTTAGGAATGGGCACACACCAGGCCATGTGAATGAAACTTAATTTGGGGACTTTGGCTAGAACAGTTGAGAATAAGGAGATGTCATTCTATCAGAATTTCTCAGCTGTTAAGATGTAAGCCTGGGGCTGTCACGGGCCACCAGGAGAACAGCCTCTGGAGATACATGCTAACATAGGGAAAAATAGAACTGAAGATCGGGAGAGAGAAATCTTGTCCTTATGGAATTAATTTGAACCATAATGAATCCAGTTGTGCCTTAAGCCACTTCCATCTCTGATTACATGAACAACATATCCCTTTTTGTATATCAAGTTTGAGTTGAGTTTCTATTAGTTGAAACCAGAAGAGTCATGAATATTGATTTGCTCTTCTACACTTTTCATGTATCTCAGAATGTGTTCATTTTACAACTGAAAAAAATAAACTCGATACAAGAGGCAGAACAGAAATAGGTACACACAGATTAAAAAATCTCTTAAGACGACTTCTTAGAAAGCAATTCCCTCTTTTCTTGTGTGTGGATTAAAAAAAAAAAAAGCCAGAATAACTTTAATAATGAACTAAAGAAACTGATACCAGTTTGAACTTCTAATAGCTCACGTGTTGGACGATGCCCAGATGGTGATGTTGGTCTAAGTGCGAACACACCCATCACTAGTGTGCCTATTTCTCGTTAACCCTCCAGGCCTGGAGAAGTTGTTGAGGTTGGGGTCGAGGCAGGCTGGGCAGAGGTGATTAGCAAGAAAGCCCTGAACGTTAACTGAGGGCCTTGTTGAGCTATGTAGGACATTCTAAAAGATCCAAGGAGGCCACATTTAAAAATAGCATAATGAAATTAGTACACTGCAGTCTGCCCTGAGGAGCAGACATGACCTGACTTGATGAAGCTTCACATACAAAATGGATTTTATTTTTAGGGCATTCTATCTGGGATAACAATGGCTCTGCTGATAGGAAGGTGGTGGGTATAGTTTGTCTTAGTGGCTGGCACTTATGCTTGAAAAGAACAAAATAGCATATTTAAACTGTCAAGCCCTAATTGTTTCATTAGATGGTGGTAGTCTCTGACAAAAGGAGCTGGCTAACTGCTGAAAGCAAGAATGATGAGCAGTAATTCTGGCAGGGCACTGGGGCGCTGCGCTAGCTACCTCTCCTCCTTTGTTTCTTCCCAGTTCATCTCTGTTACAAGGGGAAGTCTCATTTTCTAATGTAATGACTGCTATTAAAATCAGTTAAAAGCCTTTCATGAGCTCTGTGGTATAGCTTCTACATATTTTTAGATATGAATGAACCACGGAGGCAAGTTCTAGCATTTATATTCATCTATTGGGTCTACAGCATCCAGTTTAATATCAATTATAGTAACGACGGATATTTATTTAGGACTTTGAACCCAGCAGGATCCTAAAATGATTTACACATTTCATACATTATGGATGAAATGTTTTGTTTACCTCTCACTTGCGGCCCCCTCACCTTTGACGATGAACACCACACTGCCACCACTTGCCTCTCCTCTGTGGAGAGTGGAGACCCTCTTGTCTGACAGAAACGAAGGCAGACTTTTTGGTAGGCAGAAGGCAAGAACTCCGCTTAATATCTTGACTGGGCACTGTAGAGAAAGCCCCAGGCTAGGCATTTATGGTAAATAAAGCAATTTCCACGTATTAATTTTATAAAGCATTTATGCTTTTCCCTCTAACGCTGCACATCTGTGAGGTATCAGGGGAGAGACTGAGTGGGGGTGTCAGAAGGGGGGAGTTCTGATTTATTTCTTGCTGTTCAGTGGAATAAAGACCCACAGCATGTTTTCCATTTACACACATTTAAGAATTTAGAGGCTGCTTAGAATGAGAGAGTGGTTGTATTTCATCAAGAGACATCATAAAAGCTTTCTCTAGTTTGAAACACAAAAAATCAGATCCCACAGATAGCTATTTTTCTCAGGTACAAGGAACCGAATGTGATTAATGCCTTTTACAAGGGCCGGAGCCGCCTTTCCCCATCCAGAGAGAGCTCACAGAGGAATCCTCCCTCTGCCCAGCGTCGGTTCTTGGCAGGGACGGAGGGAGACTCCTCTGCTGGGTGGGCTGTGTGGACCCCTGCTTTGGAGGCTGTCCCTCTAAGTTCAGAGAGCTGATTTATCTTTGATTTGGGTTTTTAAATTAGTCTTGTTTAAAATCGTCTTTTTCCAAGGGCACCGTTGCTTTTAGCCAAGCTTCACATTACACGCTGTATATAAATTTCAGCTGAGTTGTTTTCCAGATTCAAGAGTTTAAAATGTTGAAATCCATGTTTATCATCATCTGAGCTGAGATGGAGCAAGCTTGTCAGACATTGGTTCTGGGGCTGAATGGGCCGTCTGCTTTATTGGTTCTTGCTCAATATTGAAGAGTAATGATTTTGTTGGAGACACGCTCACCATTTAAACCCATCCCTCTCTAACTTAGATAGGTGTAGATAGATGAGGGGTTGCAGTAATTGAAAAGCTCCATTAAGTGAGAAGAGACCAGTCAGAAAATTGTGGCAACTATTTTAAAGAGGAAAGAGACTCCCCGAGCAGACTTAAAAACTCAAGAGGATGGACAGTGCTTGTGGCCTTTCTGTCTATCCTGGTGACGAAGTACTGAAAACATTTCAGAATCTGAGGGAAACTACCAAGGAAGAAACTGCTTTTTGGATATAGCGTGCCCTGTGGTTTAGAGAACGAGAAGGCAACAGCTGACCTTTAGTTAGAAGGGCTAACTACCAGGGTGTGGTAAAACACTTTTCCAGCATAGTCTGTCTTTGCTACCAGTGTGGACAGACAGGACTTCAGTTGCTGCTTTTGGCGTGTGCTGACACAGGGCTTCCCTCACTCTTATGACTCATTGCCATTTTCTCAGACTCAGCTGCTATCCCGCAAGTGCCGCGGAGATGTGAAACGTTCCAAGGCTGGAGAAGGATCCCTTGCCACTGGGAACCATTGAGGAGAGGGAAATACGGAACCTCATTTTCACATGTTTATTTGGTCTGACACACATAAGAATACACTTTAAAGGTCTAATCTGGCAATCTGGTTTTCAAGGCAATAAGATGAGGAAACAAAAATCTCTAGTGATGATTGCCGTCCCTGGTTTCTATAATTTCGCCTATAAAATAGTAGTAGATGCAGGGGAGAAGGAGATTTATTTAACAACTACAAAAATGTTTTTGGTTCTAAAAAAAAAAAAGCTTCTTGAAATTGAATAATTGCATGTATTCCCAATTTGTTTTTTTCCTAAACGCCAACAAATAGCCTGGAAACCTGCAAGCTATAGTTAGTGACATAGTTTTGGATATTGAATCAAACTGCCTCACCTAAAGTGAAATTAAAATATATGGCAGTAAGTTCCTTCTAGGTCTGCATAGGACTATATTATTGATCAAAATTGCTATCTGTAGGTTAATAGATACACTTTTTTTCTTAGGTTTATTTACTTTTTTTTACTCTAAAATGTTAGCCTTCATGTTTTCATGAATTATTATATTATGCTTATGAATTGATCAAATGTTAAACAGTGCTTTGGACAGCAGCTTCTCTGAGTTTAAGGAGTTACCATCAAAGCATTAACAATATTTCACTAAAATATTTCACTAACAATATTTCAATAAAATTGCCAAATTGTAATCTTGGCTGTAAAGTGAATCAGGAATCTGCCATCATGAACCCTTTTGAGAGGCTTCATGAGACTATCTGAGGATATGCATGGAATTATAGAATGTGGGTGCTGGATATGAACTTAAGAGCATCTAGCTCAACAGAGGGGAGACAGAAGTAGAGAGGCCGAATAGTCAGCTAGCCAGAGATAGAGCTGACCTCCATTTATTCATTTGTAGCTGGAGTTCCTAGAAAGGCCATCTAGGAGTGTCAGCTATAAAAGGTAACAATGACCAGGGTGCCTGGGTGGCTGTTGGTTGAGTGTCCGACTTTGGCTCAGGTCATGATCTCACAGCTCGTGGCTTTGGACCCAGCATTGGGCTCTGTGCTGACAGTTCATAGCCTGGAGCCTGCTTCAGATTCTGTGTCTCCTTCTCTGCCCCTCCTCCGCTCGTGCTCTCTCTCTGTCTCTCTCTGACTCTCTGTCTCTCTCTCAAAAATAAATAATTTTTTTTTAAAAAAGGTAACAATGATCTTAGTGATTCTGTTCCTATTTTTGTGACCTTTTACTTTTTCATAATCATTTAGAGGTTTGTTAGGGGAAAGAGTGATCAAGCTTAGTAACCAGGACCTTGTCGGTAATTTTTGAATGTTACCTTTCACAAATACTCTAACACAAAGCCTAAATTTATGCCCCAAGCGGGAGCAGAACAGCACAGGAAAGATATTCTACTAGAGTATCGCTCTGCATTTGTCCCAGGCCTAATCCTTCCTAAAAAAAATGTGAGCACCAAGGTACCCTTTAACCCAGAAGTCCAAGATTCCATTATAAAGCATGTGGTGAAATGTTATTTGCCAGAATGCTTTACTTATGGTCAACACATATAACATTCTCCTCTCTAATCCTTGCTCCCACCCACTAAATCTCCTACTTTGCTTTTTCCTACCTAGGGCATCCATCTCTGATTCTTGTATCTAATGAAAGTTCAAGTAACTTGGCCAGGCAGGATTGGAAAATACAATATTGTTTTAAGTAACTCTCTGTATATTTTGGGGGCTCACATTCTAGATTTTAATAAGAGGGATGTTATAAAATGGCTTCATCATAACTGCTAAAACTAAGAAAAATGAGAATACAAAAAACTAAAAACATTGAAACTTTCTTATGCTTCAATATTTACATGAAATGATTGTGTATGTAAAATATTAGTGCTTCAGAATCACACTAGATCAGCTGGGAGTAACATGGCTGACATCATAGAAAACAAAATTTGGCCTGTCTAATGCATGATACTGAAAAACTCTGTGGGTACTGGGAAAGAGGGATATTTGGAAAAATATGGCTCAATTTGCTATAATTCACTAGAGTTGAGTAATTCCTGATGCAGACAAAATGTAAATAATTTCAGAGTGGTAGGATGCATCTCATTAAAAAAAGAAAAAGTTACCCTAGTGTTGTTCAGGGCATGGGGGAAGATATTGGAAACTACTGAGTAAGCTGCATAGTCAGAATTTTTATTATAATTTTCACCTTATGACTCCTAGGTCTCTCTCCTAAATGATGCTCCTCAGTATCGCTTCCCTTTGTGTGCCAGACATTAACAATGAGACATCTTGCTGTCATTTCAACTGTAATATCTTTTAAGTGAAACTTCTTCAGCCTTTGAGCTCTGTTTCTAACTCCCCATGTGTCTCATGCAGGTCTTCTCTAGGTTACCCAAGTTTGAAATCTTGGAGTTACTCCTGATTTGGGATTTTGTTTTATCACGGAAACCTAGAAGTTTTTCTAAGAATTGACTCTATTCTTTACTCATCTTTTGAAAATGTTATTGTTATTTAGACTGATAACTAGCCTATTGGCATCCTATGTCAACAGACTTCATTCACCATTCGTCTTTCCTTGAATCCATTAAAGTTCAGTTCAAGACTTATTTCTCCATGTAATTTTGCGGAATTTTACCCAATTTATGCCCTTGCTCTTCTCCTCTAAACCTTGACAATAATTTATACCAAAAAAAACCCTCCACTAAATTATTGCCTGCCTTATGATGTTTGATGTTTGCACATAGTATAATCTTCCCATGGAAATGTAAACTCCTAGAGTGCAGAGATTGCCTCTCACAGTTATTCTAAATTTCCTACAGAACCTAGATGGTGCTGGGGAAGTAATAGGTATGCATTGATTTCATATTTTCTGAGAGCCATCAAAAACAGCATTTATATTCTACATGAAAATGATCTTCATGTCTAGTTTGAGAAAACTCAGGGTGGACTACACATTGAAGAAAATGTGTGTTTGAACTTTGGCTATTTTAGTCATTTACCTGTATTCTTTGCTGAGAGCTGAAGATAACACCTAAGGAGGCAAATGTGTGGGACTAATCCAAGTTTGGGGAAAAAAATAAACGTTTCTAATTTCTATGGCATTTGAGAACCCTCAGAAAGTTACATAAATACATTTTTGTTTTTATCTTGAGATCTTAGGCATATCGGCCACTTCAAGTGACAGATTACAAGTTCAGGTTCCGAGAACCGATATATGTCAACAAGATTCCTGATAGAAGAAAATTGAAAAACACCATGAAAATGCAAATGTTTTCAAATTCTCTCATGTCTCATGCTGTATTGAGGTTGTCTCCTATAACTGATTGTGTACATTAACACAAATAGCTTTATCAACATTTTAAAAACTCAGTTCCGTGGTACAGATATCCAAAAAGAGAAGATGAGCAATGATGCATCTGATTCACAATAAATCTGCATGAGACTTTGAATTTTAGGCAATAGCTATATTTATTTTTATTGTATTTTTTATGAGGAGCCTTTGGAAAAGCTTATGTTCCATGATCTGATGTTTATGGTCAGTTCAATCTTTCTTTGAAGATGAGCTACACCCATAAAGTAGGCTGTGACTCATCCGGATGCTTATGACTACATGATGCTCATTTGTAAGGTTCAAATCTTTACAACCTTATGGACACACCTTTGCTTGACAAGCCTGAGATGCCTGGACTCGGTAGAAATGTAAGGATATGTCACTACAGGCTCAGGAATGAGTACACTCTTCCATCATCCAGGCTGACCTCAGTGTCTCTGGCTATATAAACTAGTCTGTCTGCTGTGAATATTAATCATGTGGGCTTTAAACTTGGGATTCTTTTAAAAGAGAAGCTTCCCACTCCTCAACAATAACAAACAATTTAACATTGTGTTTAGCAACTTGTCAGCTACTCCATTTCTTTCAAAGGCATCTCTTTGGTGATTATATCTCAATTACGGCCAGACCAGTTTGCAGTATGCAATATATAGAAGTGAGGTGTCCATAAAACAATTTAATAGTACTTCTTAATGTGAAGAAAAAATGAAAAGAAAGAGAGGGAGGAAGGGAGAGAGAGAGAGAGGGAGAAAAATAAAAAGAGATTATAGTTAACATCCCTTGGGCACAACCTTTTTGGTAGGAGCTTCTAACTGCTTCATATGGATTGACTCATTTAGTCTTCACGGCAACCCCATGAGACAGCTACTATTATTATCTTCATTTTTTTCTGATGAGGAAATTGAGGCATGCCCCAAATGACAAGTAAGTACAGATTTAGAATTGGAGCCCAGGCATTCTGACACTAGAACCCAACTTTTAAACTTCTATGGCATATTTCCTCTCTTACATAAAAATTTCTGATTGTTCTTTTAAAAAGAGTCATAACACAAAAAAACTGGGGTTTGAATTTTCTATCTTTTTTGGCATAGTTCCACAAAATGCTTAGACAATCTATCGAATATTGAAATATTTCACCAATCATCTGATCGTGAATCCATGAAATGGAGCTATTTGGTTGATAGTTGGTGGAACCAACTGACAGATAGTTTTCACACAATGGGGAGACAGTGAGTGTTATCTGAAATTTCATAATGGTTAAGAAATGCATCTATTTTTTGGGTTCAATTGGCTTCTTTTCATCAAGTCTTTTTCTTGATCACTTTCCTAATTTTATTTTAGAGTTTCATGCAGATGTGCCCAGCCTTTGTAAATGTCACAGCATTAACCAGCAAATATTAATTGATTAAATTTTCACTTCCCCTCCTGATGCACATGTCTAGAGAGTAGGGTCATGGGGGTGTTTTACTGAGGGTTGATCAGTAGAATTAGTCATTCAGCCAAAAGTAAAGGGTAAAGCATGAATATGAAGTGTATAATGTTTTATCTACAAATCACTGAAAAAATGGTTTGATTCTGATAGTCAATATCTCTTCACATAAGGTAAGGAGAGCAAAATGAGAAGAGTAGAGATTTTATTGTCTTGTATGAAATTATTTCCACACAACCAACAAAAATGAGTAGTATAACAACCATGGTGAAAATTTTTTGTTTGGCTGCTTAGCACCTAGGTTATACATTAGTAGAACCTCTTCTTCCCCCAATCTTAGCTCATGAGAGCCTGGTAGAGTTGACTGCATTCTTAGTTCTAGCAGTAAAGCATATGACCCAAATCTATGCCAATTGACATATCACACATTCCTTTAACACTTGTAATTAATTCAAATGTGACCTAAATCAGTCCATTAGGATTTTGAGGAATACTTGGAATACTTATGAGGATGTAGCCATGGGACCTTTTCGCAGGCAGTTTAAAGCCATGACAATGGAGCCAACATTGAGAACACTGAGTTGAGAAATGATGGAAACAAACAAACAAACAAAAAAAACCTACCAACAAAAAAGTCATGGGTAAAATCATCTAAGCTCTGCATCATTCCTTCATTAAATCCAGAATACCTCTGTCTTACGCAATTATGCGAGCCAGATTCCTTTTCTTTTCTTTTCTTTTCTTTTCTTTTCTTTTCTTTTCTTTTCTTTTCTTTTCTTTTCTTTTCTCTTCTTTTCTTTCCTTTTTTTGCTTAAGCAAATTTGAATTGGGGCTTCAATAATTTGCAATGGAAATAATCCTAAATATACAAGTGAAAATAAGTGGAAAAGGAAACAAAGCAATACATTTCTTAAAATATATTTAACTTCCCTATTGTGATATTAAGGTGCTAAAGTTAGGTTAGGTAAGTTGAAGTCATCTTCCTTGATGTTTTATTGTTGCTGTTGTTTTTGGCAGACTTTATTTGGGATCGGGAGAAAATCCCCTTTTGAGTTTCCACCAGTATCCTTGACCATACCTGCAGAAGTGGTAGACATAGAAGGCTATGTTGGTTTCAAGTGATAGTGAGCTCCTGGTACCTCTTTTGGGGACCTGAGAGAGACTGAGTCAATCCAGAGGCTAAGCTGAGCCAAATGGTTGATCTCATTTGAGTATTTACACTATAGGGCAGGATTATAACCAGAGAACAATAATCACTTGAACTGCAGGTCATGTTGAGTTTGGAGGTAATTTTCAGCTATGTTCAAACTGACTAATAAACAGAAAAAGTAAGTTTGGAGAAGGAACAGCAAGAAAAAAAATGGAGGGAGAGAGTGGCAGCAGCAGAAAGAAGAAGAAGGACAAGGAGAAGAAGGAGGAAGAGAAAGATGGAGAAGAAGAAAGAGGAGTAGGAGGGGAAGGAGAGAAGGAGGAGGAGGAGGAGGAGGGGAAGAAGGAGGGGCCAATGACAATGATGATGACCACATGGGACTCTACAATAGATGAAAGAAATCATCTAAGTTTTGACTTCCCAGTTTCACTCCTTCTGTAACTTGACTGAGTGTCCTGCTTGTCTATTCATCCATTCATTCACTTACTTATTCATTAACAAATAATCATTGAGCAACTTCTTTGGGCGCTCTGTGTTGAACTGTTCTAGGTTCTAAAGATGCAGCGGTAAACAAGACAAAGTTCGTACCTTGAAAACTGAAAGAAAGAAGGAAAGAAGGGAGGGAGGAAGGAAGGAAGGAAAGAAGGAAGGAAAACCTACATATACATGGAGAGAGAGAGAGAAAAAGAATTAGAAGTGCTTTGGAGAAAAATGTAGAATGGCCAAAGGATAGACAATGACCCAGACATATATGTGAGGGTGATGGTATTTTTATTGGCTACCAAGGTTTGAATTTCTATGTTGACATTTGACAATTAAAGGCAGAGAAAAAGTAGGCTACTGTGATAGCTAGAAAATGGGAATTCCAAGGACAGAGCACAGAAAAGGCCCAGACAATAACAAAGGTGGTGCTGAGGAACAGCACGAAAGTCAGGGTGGTTGGAGCCAACTGAGCCAGGAGGCTGGCAGAATTTGAGATCAGAGAGGTTTGTAGGTGGGAGTGTATGCAGGGCTTCAGAGGCCATGCTAAGGACATTAGGGATAGGCAAATTGAAACTGCTTGTGTTTTCCAATAAGAATAGTCCAATAATTGTTTCCATTTACCTAGAGCTGGCTTGAGTAGGTTTCTGTTTCTTGAAAATCAACAACCCAGACTAGAACAGCTATAAAAGAACCATTCTTTTCTAACTCATTATCATGTAAAACTCCTTACGTATGTAAGAGATAAGAGCAGTACTATTGTTGAAAAATTACACTAAAAGTTTGTATTTGTAACATTCTCTTGCTATAAAGCCAAATTCAGGAGAAACATGATGCTGTTTTTAATGAACACAGAAATGTGAACTCTGGGTTACAGATGATAGATGCAGTTTCAATCTTCAGCTTTATTTTTGTATTTTGCATGGCTTGCACAATATTAAAGAAACAATCCAGACTCACACTAATACATAGGTGCAAATGGTAAACGATTTTCACAGCTCACCTTGAAATCTCAGGATTTTCTTCAATAAACTGACCTAGAAACTTGAAAGTAGAGCAATGGTTAATTTTCTTTAAAAATTTGGATTTTTATCAATATATAACATATTTGCAGTCTTTATAATGAATATAAAAGGAAGGCAATAAACTTCAAGAAAATGTTAAAATGACTTACATTAGGATGTCACAGGGTATGTGTTATGCTCCTCTGTGACTCCAGAGCTGACTGTAGGCTGTGGCTGGAGTGCACACCAAATGGATCTGGCTGAGTCTGGGCTGCCATTGATGGAGCACAGACGGTGTGTGTTGCATTAGGTACTTCCTCAAATCATTTTTCACAAAGTGCATGTAGGAAGGAACACATTTATTGAGAGGCCAGGTCAGAGCTACAACCTACTTTATCAATAATCCAATTTCAAGAAGTTCAAATGTATGCACAGAGATCATTATGAGGCCTGTACAAACATTTGTTAACCTGCATGCATGAATTATTGTGTTGGTAGGTAGTTTCCAATGGGCTAAAATTTGGTATAAGACATTATTTGACTGTATTATTGGCTTTACTGCATCTTTAAAATAGTTTTAACATCATTTGAAAAAGCTATTAAGTTTTTAAACAAAAAATTTGCATGACACAAAGCTTCTCTGAGGAGTATCTGAATAATTCTTTAAAAATGATGAATCAAATTAACCCTCAATGACACAGATGATGAAATTAAAGCCCAGTGAGGGAGCTTGCGAAGACAGAAGAGGTCTAAGATGAGCATACAGGTAGGCTTGGGTCATGGCTTATGACTCTTTCCACTTTAAACACTGCTAATTTGGGGGCATCTGGGTGGCTCAGTCGGTTATGCATCTGACTCTTGGCTTTGACTCAGGTCATGATCTCATGGCTAGTGAGTTCAAGCCCCACATCAGACTCTGGGCTGGCAGCATGGAGCTGCTTGGGATCCTCTCTCTCCTTCTCTCTCTGTCCCTCCCCCACTCTCTCTCTCTCTTTCTCTCTCAAAATAAATAAACTTAAAAAAATAAACACTGCTAATTTTTTTCTTGATACCAAATAATTAAAGCATGTCAAAAATTTTGACCTTATGAGTTTATTTTTCAAGCCTTCCAATATAGTTTATGAAACACATTGTAATATGTTTACATTTATTTCCATGGTACCTATAAAAGGATGTTAAAGTCCCGAATGAACTCCCAGTTACTAGCAGTAGCTTATATTAAAATACTTATGTACAAAGGAAAATAGCCAACCCCCCCAGATCTCTTTACACCATATTGGACACCTGTTTCTGAGATGAGACATACTCCTCTGTCTCACCCACTATTATGTAACCTCCACAGAGAAGGGCACTTTCTGCCTTGTTTATTTTTGAATCAGCAGCTTATAGGACTGTGTGTGGCACATAATAGGTACTCAAGTTTTGTTATCTGGCAATGAAGCCAGAGAAAACAGCTCATACTTGATGCCCAGTGGCCTTATAAATTAGTTCATAAATAAAAAATTATGAAAGCCAGCTTTATTGAAAGTTGGGGGGGTGGTCAGGCTAAGTGTTTACAGTATTACCCTTTAATGTGTAGATTCAGACCTTTAAAGGTTTTTTTTCTATCCAATTTTAAGCAGTTGAGAGATCACTCCTACCCTTAAGACCTTTAAAGTTTTTCAAGTTTTCTTATTTAGGTGTGATGAAACTGCATTGTTAATAACCAGTTCTGATTTTGATAGTACCTCCATTTCACTTAAGAATGTTGTTCTGAAACTTCCACTATAAATGGCTAGACATTTTTACTATTAAGGGGCAGTAGACTGATTTGTGTTTGCTGACTGTAGTTGGGGTGGATGTGTAGATGTATTAACACTGGCCCATTTTTAATTTTCTTTTTGAAGTTTTTATTTTAATTCCAATTACTTAACATACAGTGTTATATTAGTTTCAGGTGTACAATACAGTGATCCAATGCTTCCATACATCACCCTGTGCTCCTCACAACAAGTGTCCTCCCCAATCCCCATCACCTATTTAACCCAACCCTCCACCACCCTCCCTCCTGGTAACCAACAGTTTATTCTCTGTAATTAAGAGTCTATTTCTGGATTTGTCTCTTATCTTTTTCCCTCTTTCCTTGTTTGTTTTCTTAAATCCACATATGAATGAAGTCACATAGTATCTGTCTTTCTCTGACTTATTTCACTTAGCATGATACTCTCTAGCTATATTGGCCCATTTTCAATGGATGCCATAGATAATCTGAGTTCCTTTTATTCAATGACTTGATTTATTAATTAGTTCCTATGCATTATTTGGAACCTGGGTATGTGTACAGTAAAAGTTAAAGATGGGATTGGTGGCAATGCAAGCTGGTGCAGCCACTCTGGAAAACAGTATGAAGGTTCCTCAAAAAACTAAAAATAGAACTACCCTACAACCCAGAAATTGCACTACTAGGCATTTGTCCATGGGATACAGGTATGCTGTTTCTAAAGGACACATGCACCCCCATGTTTATAGCAGCACTATCAACAATAGCCAAAGTATGGAAAGAGCCCAAATGTCCATCGATGGATGAATGGATAAAGAAGATGTGGTATGTATATATATGCAATGGAGTATTCCTCGGCAATCAAAAAAGAATGAAATCTTGCCATTTGCAACGACGTGGATGGAACTGGAGGCTATCATGCTAAGTGAAATTAGAGAAAGACAAAAATCATATGACTTCACTCATATGGGGACTTAAGAGACAAAACAGATGAACATAAGGGAAGGGAAACAAAAATAATACCAAAACAGGGAGGGGGACAAAACAGAAGAGACTCATAAATATGGAGAACAAACTGAGGGTTGCTGGAGGGATTGTGGGAGTGAGGATGGGCTATATGGGTAAGGGGCATTAAGGAATCTACTCCTGAAATCACTGCTTCACTATATGCTAACTAATTTGGATGTAATTTTAAAAAATAAAAAATAAAATTAAAAACAATTAAAGATGGGGAAAATTATAGGATTAAAACTATATTGACATGTTAATTATATCCAGTTGCTAACCCAAGTTGTCATCCTATTCAAAACCTCTCTTTTTTAAAAAACAAGAACCTGTATTTTAAGCCTTCCTTTGTTTGGTATTATGGATATCACTGATTTACTGTGCAATTTACTTTGCCTCTGAGATTAGCTCTTCTCTTTCTTCCTTATTCCTGGGCTGCGACTCCTCATCCTAACAATGGTCCTTTATGCCTCTGTGCCAACGCCTTACTGCTGTGCTCATGTGTTGGATTAGTGCCAAGGGTGAAACTCTGAAAACTTTATGGAAGTGCTGACACCAGTAAAGCTCCAAATGGAAGAACATGAGAATATGGTCTTAAATTCCCAGGGGCTGTTCAATCTCATAATGACAGTGATAGCCTTTCCCTCAATTTCCTCCATCAATGGAGTGGTCACTACACTCCTCTGGTGAATGATCCCATCTGAACTGTGGCAAGGCTGAACTTGGGAAGAATGATAGCCAACAGTTAAGTATCTTTGCTTTTTGAAAAAGGACGATTGTTGTGAGTGGAATTGTGTCCCTCTGCAAAAGATGTGTTGAAGTCCTACCCCTGGGTACCTGTGAATGTGAACTTACATGCAAAGAAGGTCTTTGAAGATATAATTAAGTTAAGATGAGGTCATGCTCAATTAGGGTGGGCCTTAATCCAATGACTGGCAACACCAAAAGATAAGAGAAAGACATGAAATAGATTCTCCTCTAGAGCCTTAGAGAGAGTTGGCCCTACTGACCTCTTGATTTCGGACTTCTGGCCTCCAGAACTGTGAGAGAACACATTTCTATCATTTTAACCCACCCAGTTTGTGCTAATTTGGTATGGCAGCCCAAAGAAACTAATACATTCATGAAGATAAAAATGTGGATGACCTGGGGATAATGAATTTTAATGTTTTTAATCATTATATTCTGATCTCTTTCCCAGTAAAACTTTTGAATGCAAAAGTTTTCTTTTGCAAACCATACATTTTTTTTTCATGTTTTCTCCTTTCTTCCTCTATTATCTGGCAGACAGGAGCAAAACCCTCCTCCCCCCACCCCCACCTAGCTCCCTTCTGGTGGCCCTTTTTGGAGTTGTCCTCCAGATCCTGAGTGTCCTCTCCCTTAGCGATGCCCAAGCTCAGTACTGCATGTCTGGATGGCTCTCATTACTTCTTTTCTCCCTTCTCCCCTCCTCCCCCTATCAAACAGACTTGCCTAGTGTCACCTTCCCTAAGGATCTTGAGCTCTGCCAGGAAGCACGTTATGTGGTCTGTTAAGTAAACGTTGGGTCACTGTAAACGTGACCATTACTGACTTAGGATGTAATGTCTTACAAGTAATGCATTTGGTTTAATAAAGTCCATCTTCAGACATGACTTTGGCAGAAAAAATAAGACAAGATGTAGAAATTTCACGATGGGGAGAGTGTGGGTGATAGGGAGGGTAGATATGTTGGCACAAACATACCTGTCATATCTTTCAGGTTATATCACACAGCTAACCGCCTACTGTACCCTGTCTCTGAACTCTGTTGGTGGGAGTTCAAGTATAGTCCCAAGGGCAGGCCACAGGAAGGAGCACCCAGGAGCCTAAATAGAGCACAGTGTGATAATTGCCTCCTGAAAAGTAATAGTTAAAAGTCAGTTCACTGTTCTTATGCTGTTTTTATTTTACTTTTTCCATAATTGGACACTTTTTTTTAAAAATAAAATTTCTTCTCTGTGAGGTGCTTTGCTCTACCATCAAATGACATGAATGAAATCGTCCATACATGTAACAATAACACATGAAACCTCCTGTTGCAATTATATTCTAGTTTCTTTAATTCCTCACTCAAATAGTTACAAAGTCTTGTTAATAAATACGTATACACACATATCTATCTATATAATTATGTGCTACTAAATAAATTATGTCTATAATTTTATACTTTGAATTTTTTACTTGAATGAGCAAATTAACAGATTTTTTTCCTGCCACTGTATAGACATAGCACAATTCAAGGGATAGATGTTCCAAGGTAATTGCTTACCTATTGTGACCTTACACAACTTTGCATTTTTCACTTCTGTTTTCTGGGGTCCAGGTGATTGAATATCTGTCTTTTCTCATTGAGCACCCACTCAGGAAATAGCTCCATGAGTGCAGTGTCTCAGCAACAAGATTTAAATAATGACAACTCCTACTGATTTTCTGCCAGAGTAAATAGCTGTAAGTAATTTTTGAAATAATAATGTGGGACTAAGTGATCATCCTCAGTTAATCAATGCGAAAACATCCTAGAACTTATTCAGGTCTAAAAATCCAGAAGGTATCAATCTTGAAAGGAAGTTGTTTTGTTTTTTCTTCAGGTAAAATGCTAATTTCCTTCTATTTTTGTTATTGCCAACAGCAATCCTAGGGCTACTACAAACAAGCAGATAAAACGAGGGTCTTCTATAAGGGAGGAAATGGGTAACAGCACAGACTCAGGAGCCAGAATGTTTTGAGTTCATATCCCAGCTCCACTATTATAGGCACCATGTCCTTGGGCAAATTACGGAACGTCTTTTCCTTTGATGTCCACATTTGTGAAATGGAGGTAATAATAGTGCTTACATCATACGGTTCTTGTGATGATTAAATGAGTTAATATGCAGGAAGCCGTTAGTATAGTGCCTGGCACATAGTAAGTACTGGGTAAGCTATTGGTTTTACTAATATCATGAGTTTTTCTTGATTCAAAAGGGATAAGCTCATCCAACTCTTATGTAAATCTGTAACTGGGAGGCGACAAACTGTGGTTAAGTGCATTCTTGCTGCTGAAAACAAAGGCTGCTTCGTGCAAAGGAAGGTTTATGGTAAGATGTCTTGAGGGCCTAGAAAAGTATGGCTGAGACCAAAATGGACAAGAGCAGAACGGCTGATGAGGACTCTGCAGCTGCCGCAAAGGAATACTCTCTCTTCTTTCCATAGTGGCCTGAACTGATCACGATTGCTCTGTGTCCCGGGGCCACGTCTGATGTGCATATAGAAGTGTCAACATTTCCGCTTTAGAGGAGATCTTGTCATTCTGTAGGAAAAGACTGGCTTAGAAAACACTTCACAAAAGTCAAGTCTTTGCTAGCATATTATCTTACAGAATGCCAAAACCAGGCCATCAAACAAAAGAATTATCCCAAAAGTGAAGTTTGTTACTAGGTGGAAGATGGGCCCAGGATCAGGACAGAAGATGAACCAGCAAGAGGTAAGAAGGTCAGAGTGCAGGGAGGCTGAGTCAGGAGGCAGGTCATGTGCATAAACGAGATTACCGTGGAATTCTATTTTACAAGGGCATTAGACTCAAAAGCCCACACTTGTAAAAATGACACAGTAAAACTCGCCTCCTTCTATCCCTTATGAAGTGTAACATAGATGGTTTTGTGCATGCAGCCCTACATAGGGTATTTATAATATATGGAAAATAAATAGTATATAAAAATTGTAGAAATGTAAAATGTGATTTTATAGCATTTTGTAATATTTAAAACTGAATCTTGAGCATGGATACTTAGATTCACTTAAGTTAAATGCACCTATTATATGATTCTTAAAACCATGGTAAGGCCCTGGGCTTATTTTTATTGTTATCCATATCCATTTTTAAGGGAGATCAGCAGTGCTTCCACATTTTAGATTAACAGAAAAAAAAAAAAAAAACCAGCACATATGTCATCACTTTTAAGATAGGTCACCAAAATAAGTGAGCATCTGTGCTCAATTCTTCTTGATTATTTACTTCCCATGAGACTAGAGAGAGTTTATACACGAACAGACTTAAATATTGAATGAGAAACCAAATGACTGTGGGGTGATTGAGAGGGTATCAGGGAACTCCTTATCTGGCATATAATCAATATGGAATTTCTTTGATAAGATATTAATTTCTATGTTTCAAGGTTAGTCTTGCTTTGTTGTACTAGAGTATAGTTAGAGGAATCCCCATTTCTCCTTCCTGGGTAATGTAAACCAGCATTTCCAATCTTCCCGGCAGTTAAGTTTGGACCAAAGAAATGTCAGTGGAAGGGATGCCTACCACTTTCAGGCCCAGACTTAAAATACTCTGCTTGATCTTCCTAGATCTCTTTCCCACCTTGGTGATTGAGAAGGTTGTACTGAAGATGGTGCTATTACAAAATGGAAGCAGCAAGAATCCACTGATTCATCCTAGGAAGCTTCCCACTCACATCAGACTGCGTGACAAACGACAAAGATACCTTTTCATTGTGAAGCCTTTGGGATTTTGAGGTTGTTTGTTATAGTAGCTATGTTTATTTATCCTAACAGAGACATTTATATCAGAATTGAAATACCACCATTAAAAAGCTAAACTAGGAATTGACTTAACTATTGATAGGTAAGTAATGAAAGAAGGCTGTCCGTTGACACAGTGGCAAAATATTTAGTACAACTGTTAATAAGTTGGAGGTCAGAACGAGTCCCTGCTCAGCCTGCAACTCTAGGGGTGATGGTTAAAATGAATCAGAGCATTAGTGTGGGCTGGCTAGATTATGCTGTATTTTCCAAGTTACTACAAAAAGAGGTGGGCTCAGGACAGAACTGTCTAGAGTACAACCATAAATGAAAGGGATTAGATGGAGGTCCAGAAATGTTTGGTTGGAAAGCTACTTCTAAATCCTAAACAGGGAAAATTGGGTTTAAAAAATTGTTAGTTGAATCAAATAACTTAGGGCAAAGATCAGATTAAGAATGTCTGCTTCCCTTAGCTATCAATTAATTCTTGCTGGTGGTTTACTGATAAGGAAAATAACCTCATCCTCCAGGTTGCAGGGAGCCTCAAGTCACCCATCATTCATTTGGAGGAGAGAGGCATGAGGGTGAGAAAATGAAGCAAGAAAGCCCATTTAGGAATTGTATTTCAGAAAGAAAGTTAAAATTTACCTGTTCATGGCAAATGTATTGGAAGCCTATTAAGTTGTTGAGGGAATTGTATTGCCAAAGAAACAATGAATCTAGACTAAAAAATTCCTTGGCTGAGTTTTAAGTAACCCTTGGGACCTGTAACAAGCAGATGCTGTCATTGCACCAATCTTATTTCCTTGGCTTATCCCAGGACAGCTGAAATATCCTGTACGTATATCTTTCTACTCTGGGGGGCGTTGTTGACTGTAGGACTTCTTGGAATTAATGTCCCAGGAATGAACTTAACTCAATGACAGGCAGGAGTTTCTGCACCTCTCACGGAAATCATGTTCCACAGCCTCCTGGAGGGCCCCCAGAGGTTTTGAGTTCCAGTTTCTCCACTAAAATCTCTCCAGTGGCCACCTACTCATAAATGCTCCCTTTACTTTCCTTCCTTTCATGTCTTACTACATGTCTACTTTCCTTTCATGTCTATAGTGCTTCTTGAGATCACCTCTCAGATAAAGTACTTGCACCTAAGTGCTTTTTCAAGGGTCTTATTTTCAGGGAACACATGTTAAGATAGATTTCCACCCTCCCTGAAAAGTAGGCAAGGCTTCAGATGCTCTACAGTCTCCAAAGAGGCCATACTCTGGAACATCTCCATCAGATGTCATCAAGGAGAACATGGAGAAGAACAGGCTTCCCATAAAATGGAATCATGGGGCCATGGAGATCAGTTGATAAAGAAGTTCTCCCATGGAACAGAATCAAAGCAAAACTAAGGAATCGCCCCATCTGTTTAGCAGAACTTTGGGATTGGAAAGGACCACTGCCTCCTCTGTAATTCCTATTCTTTCTCTTTCTAAAGAGAGTGTTTATTGCTGTTATCCTGCCCCTGTTCCATCATTGTATAGGGAATGTACATATCAGCAAGAGATAACCTGCCTTCATATGTGGCAGCAACTACATTAGTTATATCTAGCCTTGGGGAAAGGACTGTGCTTGCCCAGAGATGCAGAATTCTGTACTTAATGCAGTGATCAGAACATACCGTGGGAGGAAGATTGAAATGAATATTTGATTACCAAAAGGGGGATTTGTGCAACTGATCAGATGTTCATCAGTCCTGTTTCATTCTCCTAAACCCTAAAGAAAGATACATTTTTAATCTCCCTTGAGGTTATTTTAGGGGCCACAGAATGTGGGCAAATATGATGTGTGCAGCTTCCAGCCCTAGCCATAAAATCTCCTGTATCATTGTCCATGCTCTCTCTTTCCTTTCCTTGGTGAAAATGGAAGAAAGCAGCATGACAAAGATGGAAGGAACTTTTGTCCCAGAGCCACTACTCAGAGTAGTTCCACAAAAAGTTCCCCAACGTTTTTGGACTGTGATACGAGCAACCAATAAACCTTTATTTTGTGATTGTTTTTTGGGATTGTGATTTTTTTTTTAAACTTTTTTTTTTAATTTTTTTTTAACGTTTATTTATTTTTGAGACAGAGAGAGACAGAGCATGAACGGGGGAGGGTCAGAGAGAGGGAGACACAGAATCTGAAACAGGCTCCAGGCTCTAAGCTGTCAGCACAGAGCCCGACGCCAGGCTCGAACTCACTAGCCGTGAGATCATGACCTGAGCTGAAGCCGGCCGCTCAACCGACTGAGCCACCCAGGCGCCCCATGTGATTTTTTTTTTTTTAATAGCAGCTAGCATAGCTCATGACGACTCAGATATATGTATTAATGCATTCATTCTACTCTTGTTCTAAAATCTGTTTAGAATATGCTTTGATGGGGAAGAAGGCAGCTAGACCATGATGGGATCAGTGAACACTTAGCAAGGAAGGGATTGCTTATGAAAGAGATCAGAAGGTGCTAAAAGTAGACCATACATTTCTTCTTGGAAGTGACTTTGGTTCTCCATAGGATTCTGTAGCACTATACATGGTATTTGTGTGTGTGTCTGTGTACCCACAGTATTTATATACATGAGGAGGTAGGGCAGTAGAGCAGGTGGCTTCCTTTCTCCTTCTCCTTGCAGTGACCCCTTTGTCGGCGTCCTCTTTGCCTACTACCAATCTCTTCATATTTCACTTTCGAAACTGTGCTCTTTATGACATCCATAGTCCTAAGTACAGTCAGGGTTGCTCTGACAAATCAGGCCGGCTGGGCAAGCTCTGCAAGGAAGGGAAGAATTCATAGATAGGGAAAGATCATTCTGGGTCAAGGGTTCCTCTCATTCACAGCTGAATATCAGGGAATTCTTGCAAGAAATGTGCCTTTTTCCCCCCTGAAGCATTTACATTTCAAGTGGAACTTCCAGAAGACTTGCACAGTTTCAAGAAAATTTTTTTTATTTAAAAATTTTATTTTTGACAGATAATATATAATACATTCAGATGGTTCAAAATAAAAAAAAATACACACCAAGAAAATTTGTATATATTCTGTATCACCTCCTCCAACCTCCTGTAAGTAAATACTTTTACAAGGCTCTTATATAAAATCAATCTTTAATGACAAAATTTCAGGTGCCAATAGCTGCTGGGAAAATATTTTAAGATCGAGAATGCTCTCTTCAAATTATACACTTTTATAGAGTTATGGCCATTGATTCCAACTATTACAGAATGGTCTTGAAATTGAGAAAGAAACATTGAGAAGTTGTCTCAACCCTGCACCCCACGAAAGACCAACCACTTGATTTCCATACAATCAAATTAAAATAGCTTAAGCTTTTTGTTGCTGAGATAAACATCCAAACATTAACTGATAGCAAATTTTAATTCTGAGTAATTTTAATCATTGTAACAAAGATTTACATATTTATCTTATCCCTTCTCTTCACACATATTTCCTATCCTTCTGCGGGTATCCAAGAACAAACATGCTATAGTGATCATATAGGTAATAATATCACAGCCCTGCTGTGTTTCCCCAGTGTGAATGCAATCAGCTGCACCAGACTTCCTACATTTCTTTCCTATAGATTTTCCTATTACTTTTCTCCAAGGCAACAGCCCCAGAAATTTAACCCCTCTTTTATAGAGAAAAACCAATTTGATTTGAATATAAAACTCTGAATAAATTTAGTCTTAAAGACATATTTGATATTATCTTTTCTTTGAATTTCATTTCTTGTGATAGTTTCATTCAAAATTATAAGTAGTAAAAAACGAAAATGAAGCTCTGGATGTTAAATACTAACCATGTGTTTGGGATGGTTGGAGGGGAAGTCATGATCTTGGGGCTTTTGGATCTGTACGACAACAGATGTAAAGATCAAAAAGGGAAAATTAGGAGTATGAATGTAGGGAAAATACTTTGAAGTGTAAGTGTTTTTTACCAGAGGAAACCAATTTTCCCAATTTACTCACATAACGCTGGGATGAATAAACCCTCGGCATACATGAGCTGATGCTGAGACACTGGTAAACAGACTAACAGATGGGAGAGCGTGCTGTTAGTTTTCTGCCTTCTCATTCTCTTTTACTATATGAGGAGAATACAAAACAATAAAACGAAACAATGAACAAACAAAAACAAAAACAGGGTTTGGGAGCATTACTGGGGACTACTCAGAATTATGAGTAAAAGGATAAATGGGGCATTTTGAGTAACTGAGGCATACGGTCATTTAATCAGCATTTCTAAATCTCTATGCTTGTTCATGTTCTAAGTATATGATGCAAGTACATTTTATGAGATATTATCCTTTCCGTCTGAATAACGACATTTAAATTCATTTATGGTTTGGCCCATATGACTATTGCCCAAAATGTTAGCAATTTTGTTAGTGCCCTTATTTAATGAGTAATAATAACTATTTGGAGATCTTCAAAGGTTGCCTGACCTAAGAAACCCTAGGGAGTCCTAGGGCAAGAGCATCATGTGGTTTTCAGAGCCCTTTGCTTTTCATTTTTTATTTTTTTAAGATGTTTCAGGATCATCTGTTTCCGCTGGCTTTTCATGAACGGCTGGACAACTTTGCCTCTTCCTTTGGTATATGTGTTCTGATGATCTCAATGAACAACATGTTGGACTCTTGTGAATTTGCTTCCATATGGAACAAGTTAGCAGCTATTTAATTTCTAAAAATGTTTATGAAGTCCACAGCCCATTGTTATTTTTAGAGAGGCTTGTTCAGATCTTTGCCAGACAGTTATTTCAAGACTCCAGAGATTCTTTATGAAACTTCCCCAGAAAACACACCACATTAAAGCTATACCGAGTTACTGTAAAGATTAAAATGAAAGTATTGATTCCTTGGCTTATTCACATTAATTCTCTTCTAATAGGAGTTAGTTTGCATTTGGCCACATGACAAAGATAATTTTTTTAAATGAGAAGATCTGTCTATAAGCTTACTTGGTTTATAATCAATGAGTGAACTGTATTCATAATTGACCAAGCAATGTACATGACAGTTTTAGGAATCCTGCAAGCTCATAGATAACCTTAAGAAAACAAAGGTGATTTAAATTTATCGTTTCTTAGCATGTAAACTGAACCTTAGAGGCAGCATTTCACTTACGTTGTTTCCAGGTTTCCAATATCATGGTCCTTAGGTGATTTAATTTTTCTTCTTGGCCTATTAGCTCAGAGTTGCCCATTCATTCAAGGATTTGGCACTCTTTAGTATTCAGCCTTCATCACTCCTTCCGAACGTTTCTTGGGGTTGAATGTTGAACACTCACAAAAGCTGAGAGGTATTTAAATGTGAAAATGAAGTCTTATAATTAGATTTACTCTTTTTAATCAAGGATGCAAAACACTGTTTCTTGCTCTCAATGAAATTTAGGGGATGAAGGTGAGAAAATGTAAAAGTAAATGCATCTGTTTCCGACTGTTGGAAAATCTGCATCTCTCTTAAATTGTTCTTATTTGATAATGTTCTTCTCATTACATGATGACTTAGAAGTAGCTGTAAGGGAATATGTGAATTACACAAATGCCAGGCTGGTGGCATTAGGGAATTGCTTATCTTTGGGTGGCGACTTAGGGTAAAACAATTGTGGAAAAAGGAAAAGCCCTGAGAAAGGAAGTGGGAAAGGAAAATGATTCATGTAAGGAAGTATAATGTGGCTCCTGATAATTTTGGAGTTTTAGAGTTTTAGGGACTTTAATAATTTTTTATACACAGTGCCTGGTGTGGAAGACATCATAGGCAAAATAGTAAAATGCAAGCTCTTTTTTTTTCTTTTTAAAGCTGGTAAGGATTCAATGAAGATTTTTTTTTCTTAAAACATTAATTTTAAAATAAAATGAATTTGTCAGTCTCAGGAACCAGTCTCTCTAAGATGAAAAATAATTTTGTTTTGATTTATGCATTTAATATTTCACACTGGAAATGTAAAACTACAGCAGTTATTTTATAGTGACTGAGATCAGGAAATATGGAGGTAATTCATTATATTTATTATTTTCCTTTATAAAACTATAAATCAATGTTATTGAAAATTAAATGTATGGTCTACTGTGAGGGCATTTTTGAGGTATAACAGTATTTTCCATAAAGCTTTCTAGGATCTGACAGAAACTTGAATTATTCATAAATGCCTTGGATTTTCCTTCAACCTAATCAAATTAATAAAACAATTTCAATTCCAAAAGCTATTAATGCTCTGTGGAAAAGAGCAAAAAGCATGAATTTATCTTCAGTTTCTTTCAGAATTTTGTATACTTCTGGGAATTACCAAGACCAAAAATGTAGATTAAAAAAAAGGGCAGAGTACTGAGTGTTATCACTATTACTTTGCTGTCTAAAACAGTAGTGTGATAATTTTTGTTCTTTCATTGTCACTATACTTCCAGGGTAGACTATTACTTGTAGTCCCCTGGGGGATCTTTTGAACTCTTTTCTTAAGGAAAAAAGTATAGACAGAGGCATTCTAGTTTTTAAGATTGATTATCATCCTGTATCCAAAATGTCTTGAAGACTCTTGTAAAATGGAATCATAACACGTGATGAGACAAATAGAAACAGCTATATAAAACAAATGTAGAAAGGAACAGAGGTGCTATGTCACTGGGTATAGGAGTTTAGTTGGTCACTGAACTGAATTGATTTGAAATTTTTTGGCATCTAAGGCAAGAGGGAAATAAGTTGATTACCTAACCTTTGTTGTCTAATCCAAAAGCAAGCATATACATTAGTCTATGGAGAAAAAATTTATTTCAGGATGTAAATTCAAAGTGATTTTTTATGAGGGTCCTTGTATGTGGACTTTAATAATAAAGTAAACATTGTTTTCAACTCTAGGTTCATCTTATAAAAACATTGTTCAAGTTGACCCGTCTTGAATCAGTCCTTTTTGAAGGTTGAGGATATGCTCTTAAGCCATTACTCAATGAAGGCATTCCTAAGGGGGCTCAGATAATAAAGTGTAAGTATTCTACTTGTTGCGGATCGGGCTTAATACAGGCATAGATCTGGGGGAAGCTAGAAAAGGAAGTGCTTTCAAATCCCCTGGGCGGTCTCTCTCAAATTTCAGATGCTTTAAGCAGGCCTTTAATAAGTGCTGGATCACAGTCAATTTCAGGATACAATTCTGAACCAGAAACCCATAGGCAGGAGTGAGGCACAACTGTTCTGTTATGAAAGTCCAGCTTACATTCTCACCCACTCAGAAAGCACCGTGTGCTTTAGCAAAGTCATGGGCAGCTACAATGCTTGAAGATAGGGCCAATATGTTTTTCAGATCTTCCTATTTGCCTCGCTGTTGTAACCATGGAGCATGATGGATTGGGATTAGCGAGAAAATGTTCATTCCACCTGTGGAAAGTCCAGTTTCTAAGCAGTCTTACATTTTGATAGCCTTGCCAGCAAGAGTTAGCTGCAAAATACACAAAACATACCTAAATCTGTTGAGTGGTTTTATTTGAAAATGTCTTTAAAATGTTAGAGGATACCTACCAGATGTTACCAATTTTGATGTAAATGAGACCGAGTGGCCCCTTTTGATTTTTATGAACTGATGAGTCCACTGCTTAAGGCCTTTGCTTGTTTCATCAACAGAGAAAATTCAACTGTTTGGCTAACATAAAGAAGGACGTTTGGCATCTTGATTGCTATAGCAGGAGAGAATACGGTTTATTCCTTGAAGAGCTCTACCATATTGTGCAGGTAAAAAAAATAAAAGCAGTGAGGCTAGGATGCAGCACTCTTGTAGAGTCATGTCAGATTAGACAACTGCTTGCTATGATGCCCGTATGTCCACTCATACATGCAGAGTCTAATGGTCATACCAAGTTTGGACTGTTTGTCTCACAGGCTGAAGACAGAGAGGTGAGCTAAGTGGAGGGGGTTAGTCAAGATATTGGAAGTTGAATAATGGTGCTAGAAATCAGTCTGTGGCTTAGAACTTAAAGGGCATTGCTTAACAGATCAAGCTGTTGAAATCAAGAAAGCAAAGAGTATTCATTCATAAAAGTTGGCTACTCTGAAAGACCTCTAATTTTACAGGGAACAAACAGGGTAAGAAAGAAGTGGAAATAGCTTTGGGGAAAAGAATGGGGTCTTTTAAAGTCATGAAAGTGATTTATCTAAGACTTTATCTTGAATACTGTTATTGGCTTCCATCAATTACATAAAATATGGAGACAGCTGTGTGAATTTAAATGGAGATTTATGCTCTATTAATTCTTTGTCAAAAGTCAAATCATAAATGACCATTTCTCGGGGTGCCTGAGTGGCTCAGTCGGTTAAGCGTCTGACTTTGACTTAGGTCATGGTCTCGTGGCTCCTGAGTTCAAGCCCCACATAGGGCTCTCTGCTGTCAGCATAGAGTCCACTTTGGATCCTCTGTCTCCTTCTCTCTGCTCCTCCCCAGCTTGTTCTATTTAAAAATAAATAAATAAACAACCATTTCTCTAAAGTTTCATTGTTTTTCCCCATGCCTGAATCCAAAACTTCTTCTTGAAAACTTATACTATGCATCTTAATGAAATACTCATGAATAAATATTTTCAATATGTTATATGATACATCTTATATATTTATTATATACAGTTACATACTCTGAAAAATTTTTTGAATATGGAAATAAAAGGAGGAAAGTGAAGAAAAAGAAGTGTGTTAGTTTTCTAGGGCTGCCATAATGAAGTACCACAAAGTAGGTGGTTTTAAACAATAGAAATTTGTTCTTTCACAGTTCTGGAAGCTAAAATCTGAAATCGAGGTGATGGTACGACTATTCTCTCTACAGTTGCTAGGGGAAGATCCTACCTTGCCTCTTCTCACTCTTTGGAGGTCCTGGTGTTCCTTGGTTTGTGGCCACGTAACTCCAATCTCTGCCTTAGTCTTCACACGGTCATCTACCTTTTTGTCTCTCTCTCCTCTTCTTATAAAAATAGCAGTGATATTAGATTAAGGGCCCAACCTACTCCAGTAACACCTCATCTTAACCTGACTAATTACATCAGCAATCATTCTATTTCCAGAGAGGTCACATACTAAGGGACTGAGGGATAGGACTTCCACATACCTTTTTGCAGGACATAATTCAATCCACAACAAGGGTTATTCTGTTTTGTTTGTTTGGTGAGGGTGTCAGTCTTTATAGAATCAGGAGTCTTATAAAACCAGACCTTTGCTTTCCCAGTTAAAATAAAAAGCCAAGCCTGGGTTTACTTCTCTATTACCTGTGACTTGAGCAGGAAAAGATAGAGGTTTGTTGAAGAATTGGTGAAATCACCCTTCTATCTTTACTTCACTGTGCTGTAATCTCCATATTCTCATCCACCCAGTTATGGGGTCCCACTCAGCGGTAATGATTTTGAAAATCAAAGTGTGTTTAAGGAAAAAGGAAACAATTTCAGCAGAGGTCGGACTACTAATTTGAAGAAGAAAAATAAAATAAATAATGATATTAATTGATCATTAATGCTGATGTCCCTCAGATAGCCCAGAGGATGCCATTTATGGTATGAAGTTACAAAGAATCCATTTCACCAGCTATTTTCATCAAAGTTTCAAACATTTATCTCCACAGAAAGAGCCCATGGGAAAACAATTTTCTGATCTAAATTTTCTTTCTTTCCGTGGAAGGAGATGTGGATTCACTACTCATTAGTTTAATGACCTTGGGTAAATAAGTCCATTAATCTTTGAATTTTTTCTGCATTTGTAAAACAAGAATAGTAGTAACTTAAGTATTAATTTAATAGGGCATTTAAATATAAAAGCCATTTATACACTCTAATGTTATATATACAAATGTAAGAATTTATTTTTGGACAATGTCTTCATGGAGACTTTAAGAGGCACTATGACATAGCAGTTATGAGAACAGGACCTGAGTAAGGCCATTGGGATAGAATTTCAGTTCTATGATCTACTAAGGTGTGATCTTAATCTCTCATTGCCTCTGTTTACTTGTCTGTAAAATGAGGATGATGGCATTTATTTCCCAGGTTGTTAAGAAGATTATATAAATTAATAAAATAAATGTGAAGCAACTTTGATAGAGCTTGTTATGCAGTAAACACTCAATAAATGTAAACTGAGGATGATGATTACCATAAACTCTGGCATTCAGGTCTCCCCAGTGAGTGCTTGGAACATATACTATTTAGAAGACAATGAAATTGGTTCCAGAAATACAGGATGTTAGTTTATATATGCAACATCGCATAGCTACATGCACGCGTGTACGCAGGCGTGTGCACATACACACACACACACACACACACACACACACAGAGTCTGTATAGGTAGCTATGGAGTTTGGAGGTTTGCAGGTGGTGAGGAGTGGAGAATGGAACCTGAAAAAGTTCACACAGGATTGGATAAAGATGAGGGTGTAGTGGCGACCTAAGGAGAGTAAAAAAGTATTGAAAACAGTCACTGTGGTAAGTGATTAAGAAATTAAAGGACAAATAAAAGACTGCTTTAAAGAATTACAGGAATATTATGGGCCAGCCAAGACTGATCTCATGGTACTCCAGATATAGTACCAATCATTTTTGTGGGTGTTAGCACTGCCTTTTGGCTTAGCTTAACTGGAAGAGTACAATGGGAGAAGGAATAACCTTCCCATGGTGATTGTGAGCCTAAGGCCTTCAGCTTTAGAAGCAATAGATTTTTTTTTAATGTTTTTATTTATTTTGAGAGAGAGAGAGCAAGCATAGTGAGGGAGGGGCAGAGAGAGAGAGGGGCAGAGATAAGCCCAAGCATAGAGCCTGACTCGGGGGGCTCCATCTCAAAAACTGTGAGATCATGACCTAAGTGGATGTCAAGAGTCAGATGCTTAACCGACTGATCCAGCCAGGCACCCCTAAAACAATAGATGTTTTAGTTGAAACTGTCAACAATTTTTTTTTTTGTTTTTTACTCTTTGAATCTCACACTTGATTTGTGAATCTTGTTGAGCTTAAGGGTTAATAATCATTTAATTAATGAGAAATGTGAAATGATTTAAACAGACATGTGTCAGGTAGGTCATTTTCTCTTGTAAGTGGGACATAAACCAGTTGAAACCAGATTATGCAGGGGCTCCTGGGTGGCTCAGTTGGTTAAACGGCAACCTTTGGCTCAGGTCATGATCTCACAGTTTGTGGGTCTGAGCCCCACATCAGGCTCTCTACTGTCTGCATGGGGCCTGTTGGAAATACTCTGTCCCCCTTTCTCTCTGCCCCTCCCCCACTTGTTGTCTCTCTTTCTCTCTCTCTCTCTCACTCTCTTTCTCTCTCTCTCAAAAAGAAACAAAAATTTACTTAAAAAAAGAAAAGAAAAAAAAGAAACCAGTTTATGCAAGGGGAAACGACCTAATTTAGTACCCAAATAATGCCAATGGTTTCTCTCCATCTCTTAACCTTTGCTTCTTCTCTGTTGCCTTTGTTCTCAGTTTAGGCAGTGCCCAAAGGACTGCATGGATTTCATAGTCTTCGTCATTTCAGGATAAATCCAGCGGAAAAAGAGCTTTATCAGACAGATCTCAATTGCCCTGATTTAGCAGTTTTGGTCACATCTTATATTTGAACCTATGGCTGTGACCAGGAATGGAGGACATGCTGAGTGCCTCACCGTGGGTTAGAGACTGAGATGGAAGGAAGGGTGGAATCCCAAATGAAATTTAGGATTGTTGAAGAGAGGAGGCTGGATGTTTGCGAAGCAAGTACTGAATGCCCACTGAAGGCCAATGCATCTTAAACCGTTGCCTAAAATACCCTTGATATAACTAGGAGTTGAACTAATTATAAGAAAACTGTGTAGAATGGAAGCATATATTTTATTTGGGTTAAGCATAAGGAGATGATGTACTTTGAGTTATTATTTTTTTTAATGTTTTTTTTTTTCTAAATTTATTTTTGAGACAGAGACAGAGCATGAGCAGGAGAGGGGTAGAGAGACAGGGAGACACAGAATCTGAAGCAGGCTCTAGGCTCCGAGCTGTCAGCACAATGCCTGACATGGGGCGCAAACTCATGGATTGTGAGATCATGACCTGAGCTGGAGTCGGACGCCCAACCGACTGAGCCACCCAGGCGCCCCACCTTGAGTTATTACAAATAAAACTCTTTGTTAATTTCAGGCATCTAAGCTAGTGCTTTAGGTTGTTTAGATGAGGTAGTGAGTGGGGCTGTGACCACCTTTATTCTTTTTCATTGAAAAATTTGGATTCAAGCTAGTCACAGAGTTGAAAGGCTAATTTAGATGAATGCTTCTTGTCTAAAAAGCAACTAAAGTTTGTTGTTATTTTCTTTTTATTAAAATTCTTTTTAAGTTTGTTTATTTATTTATTTATTGATTGATTGATTGATTGATTTTGAGAGAGAGAGAGTGTGCAAGTGGGGAAGGAGCAGAGAAACAGACGGAGAGAGAGAATCCCAAGCAGGCTCTGCACTGTCACCACAGAGCCCGATGTGGGGCTTGAACCTACAAACTGTGAGATCACGACCTGAGCCAAAGCCAGACACTCAACCGACTCAGCCACCCAGGCACCCCAGTTGTTCTTTTCATTTTAATATGATAGATAGAAATGTTTAAAATCCATTTTTCAAGTGGTTTAAACATTAAAACTGGCTTTGATCTTTTAACATATTTTTCATCCTCAAATTTATGTTAGAGTGTTAATGCAACAGGAAGCAGATATTTATGTTGAATTAAAAATTGGGCTTGACAGCTAAAAAGGAATAACTATGATTTAAATCAAAACAAAAGCTGTAGACATACACTTTGTGACTACAATCTTTATAGAGACTCACTTTAGTGACTAAAGATTTTATAAACTGTAATTTTAAAAAGTGACTACAATTACATTTACATAAAATATAATGAACACAAAGAAAGAGTGTATAGTGCTGAATTTCCCACAGTATTCTAAGAACAAAGGGGATTTACTAAATTACTTTTCTTTAGAGAAAAAGTAACTTTAATGTAAAAATATTAGCTGGAAAAATGTTACAAAACCCTTAAAATTAGGCCAATGTAACTGGTTTTCCTAGTTCTTCCCTGCAAGGGAAAAACACCAGCAATATATTAAAATATATTTGAAGAAATCACAAAGCTAGATATTACATTGATCTATGAGGTGCTTCCAGCAAAAATATGTCCAAAAACACCATGGGAATCATCTATTAATACAATAGTTTATTTTGTGTTCTACAAATCTAAATGTTCCACTGTATTTTGATATGTTTATTTATCTGAATTATAATCACTTTAGGACATTTGAAAAGTTATATGGTTTAAGGATTTTAAAGATGGAGAGATGTATTTGACTTTTATCAGAAATTTTGTTACAGATTATTTCAAACTGGGGTGTAGGTATTTATAAAACTCCCTGAGAGAAATAAATGTGCTTCTTACATGACATCTGAGGTAGATGCTGTGTTGCTTAGTGTTCAAGAATAATAACTGTGAGGATGCCGGTACAATGCCTTTATTACTTAATTATTGGCCAACCCACTAACACTCACTGGCAAACTATCCTGTATTGTACTATGCTTGGTGTCTGCATGAGGACAACAGTCTGGTTCAAGGCTGACCAGACTGAGGTGGGTGGTATTTTCCTAGCAGAGCTGGTTTGGCCCAGCTAGTTACTCCAGCAATAATATATTGTGGGAATCAATTTGTTCTCTCACACTGAGGGCAACTTTCCAGCCAATACATTTGATTGTTCGTGTGTGAATAGTGCCAAGTATTAGAAGGGGAGAACTGACAAAACTTTATGTGAAACCAGCTCCTGCCTATTTCTGCTGGACACACCCAGTACAGAATGCTGTTTGTTAAGTTATCCAGTGTCTGGGACACAGGGAAATGCAAACAATAAGATCAGTACTGCCATAAAAGTTGTTAAAATATTGAATCACTTCTGTACCAGTTGGTAAGTAAATAGCCACTGTCCTAAGTAGCCTTCCTCACCAACAACCCCTGGCCATCTTCTCCTAGACCGAAGACCCCTACCCAGACCTCTCCATGATATAGCCACTCAAGGCGATTACTCAAGGCCACTCTGCTCTGCCACTGCTCTAATGCTGTGGACAGTATCTATTCTGATTGCCCGGTGTCTGTGTGCTTCTGGTTCTTCACTATATTGAACATCATCTTGACAAACAGCTAGTGAAATATCACTTTAGCATATCAGGTGAAGACCAAAAAGATCCTCATGCTTCTTTAAGGACTGTCTTGGTATTAAACATGATGTAGTTTGTCCTTCCTCATTCTTCCTGCTTCCACTTTTGGAACTAGCTCTGTTTATAATTCTTCTTAGGACTTAAAGCAATTGCTCTCAAGTTCCATGGTGGAGCATTTCTGCTAATGAGCATATGCCGGAAATGTGTGGGTAGGATAACAACCCACCTACTTTTAAGCTTATTTTAGAAGATATGATCATTAGAAAATGAAAATTAATTAATGAGAAAATTAAGGCAAATGCCAAATATCATGGATTAGAGATTTCTATATTTCCTTTTTTTCTTTTACCTAGAATCTTTTAAAAACCTAAATTATGTTGTATGTCTGTTGGTTTAAAACCCTCTAGTGGCTTCTCATTGCTCTGAGAATAAAATCCTCATTCCTTATTATGACCTACAGGCTCTCTCTGATTTGGCCAGGCGCTTTCTCTCTGATCTGATCTCATATGGTTCCTTCCCATTCTCACTCTGCATGTGGCACACAGGCCTTACAAAGATATGCTAAGCTGATTCCTTGCCTCAGGGCTTTTGCACTTGTTCCCTCTGTTCCAAACATCTTTCATATGATACTACCATTCAGTTCTCATCTCCTTAGAGAATTATTTCCTGATTGTCCTATATGATACTGTCCTCCTTTCAGGCACTCTTTGGCTTATCCACAGTTCTAATCACCAACAGAAATAATTCCATTATCTGTTTATGGTCTGTCTCCCTCCTCCAGAATGTGAGTTATGTGAGTACAGGAACTTCTTCTGGCTTAGTCACCACCATAGCTCAGTACCTAAAAGAATAAGAAGCAGCGTGGTGTGGAAGAAGCAATATACAGCAGTGGTTAATATGCAGTCTCTGGAGCTGGAACACTTGGGTTGTGAACTCAGTTCTACTACCAAATTGCTTCATGACTTTAGGAAACAACAACATCCATGTTGTCGTGTTCTTGTGAAAATTAAATGAGCTAGTAAGTTAAAAAATTCACTTAGAACAGAGTCTGGAATGTAATGAACACTATATAAATATTTGATAGTTTTATTTTCAATGTTTTCATTATAGTACAAGCTCCATAAGGGCTGGATTTTCCTGTTTTGTATATTGACCAGTCCTTAGCACCTAAAACGATATATGGCTCATTGTCGGCACTCAAAAACTAATGTTGAGAAAATTGTTAAAAGTATCTTTTTTTAAAAAAATTATGTTAACCATAGGAATTAGAGAGTAAGCTTCTCTAATTTTCTTCATCATTTTCTCCACATCTTTAAGCACAAAATGCCATGGTTAAATATTAGGTTTACTTATGCCTGGAATTTCCCAGTTCTGGTCACTAAAGTCTGTGTAAATAGTTCCAATTTGTTAATTAATGATTAGCTCCTTCTTCCCTGCCGAACTGGACCTTAGACATTCTTCTCAAACTAGTGTTTCAGGACGATGATGCCAATCAAGAGTAAGCATGTATAGCAAAACCCTTACTATCCTAAGGTACACAGAATGTATGCGTTGTAAGAATGATACACAGTGTACATTTCTATTCTACATTCTTCTGAAAGACTTACCTGTTTCTGCTTCCTATTGGCCACTCAGAATGATGGAGATGAGAGAAATATGGAATTATATTCCTGATTTCTTCCCATGACACCACGGCACTTTGTTTTATTTTTCAGGGGTTGAGGTATGTTCAGATCACAGATAAGAGCACTATGAGAAATTATTAAATCTCACTGCTTAAATAAATGTTCTTCACCTGACTAATAGCAGCAGCAGAAGTGTGAATTTGAATTCACTCTACACTCCTTAGGTGTTAACATTGCCCAAATATGAAAATTAAGTAGCACTGCTTTCTCTCACTTAAAAAAAAAAAATAAAATAAATTATGTATAAACAGAAAATTTCAGAGACACAATTAAGGTTATGGAAAACATTCACAGAAGAAAGCTACTACTATTTGAAAATCTTAATTTTCTTTACAATTTAGTGAGATTTCATTTGTAATAGTGAAGTTGCATTCACATTTATTTTTCGCTTTCTGACCCAGGTAGCATTTAAATTGGTTGGTTGGAGCCTGGCATTAATGAGATCATAGTCAGCGGCTCAGTTCCCTGTCTTCCTGTCAGAATTAGTTAGATCAACACAAGAGAAGGCTGTTCTGTGATCACTGACTCCACCATGATTGTGGTTATTTGTCCCATGTGTGTGGCCATTTGTTTGCAAAGTAGGGGCTTCATTCTTGCATTCAATTCAACAATATTTATTGAACTTTTAATACTATTCCCTCAATTCTCAGATACCACTGCTGAAAAGGTGCACTATTACTTTAATGTTAGGAATAAAAGATATCTTAATTCATTAAGTAAAGCCATGGATTATAATACATAGAAATTTAAAATATGAGAAAATGTATTTGTTTTACGATTTGGAAAATATGGCTTTGAGTATAACCCCTTGCCCTTACTAAAAACAACACAGAAGTGTATATTTTGTATTTTTGATGGTTACATCTTTAATTTAATGCCTCTTATATTAGACCTAAAACTTGTTCTCTGAGATTAAACTTCGTGACCTATATACTGAGATACAGATATATCTATGTACGTTATTTAAAAAATACATTATATCTCTATATCACTATAAAATATATATAATATGGATATATTAATAATTATAACATTGTATATTAAATATATGTTTATATAACTACTTATAAAATATGTAACTGTATATTATAAATTTATAGATATAATATATTTTATATACAACTAAAAATATATAGTTATATATAAATATATATTCATACATACAAACGTATGCATAAATATGCAAATATAGAAAAATCTATTTGTGTTATTATTTATTCATATCATTTGTGCATTCATTCAGCAATATCTATGGAGCATCAAGTACTAAGTGTGGTAAAATATTAAGAAATAAGATAAGGTCCCGGTGTTTATGAAGTAGTAGGGAGAAACATTAAATCTACAATTAAAATAAAAGATAGTGATAAGACCACGAAATGTAAAACAGGACAATCTATTAACAAATGTACGGGAAGAGAAGCAGTCTACTTTGGAGCTGGTCAAGGAAACCTCTGAGAAAGTTACAGTTGGGCTCAGATCCTAAAGATGAGATGCAGGAAACAACATGAAACCCTGGGGCAGAATGTTTTCAGGCGGAGAACAGAGCAGGGATTCCAAGGTGGAAAGGAAACCGGTATATCTGAACAACAACTACAATAACAACTAAACTCAAAGAGTCTGGAGCTAGAGAGCCATGAGAAGATGATATGATATGAACTCAGGATGGTAGGAAGGGTAGAGTTGATAGAGTGGCTTATAAGCTATGGAAAAGAGCTTTTATTTTATTCTGTGATCAGTGGGGAGCATTGAAGGGATGAACAGAATCACAGTATGTTTTGTTTTGTATTAAAAAAAAATTATTGATAGTTATGTCTGTCCTTAAGGGGGCAGGAATGGAGGTGGGAAGATCAGTTTAGAGGTTACTGTATGATAGAGAGAATAGTAGCTTGACAAGGGTGACAGCAGTGATGATAGGTAGCACTGGACAGATTCAGGCTGTTTTGGAGATAGACGTGCCAGAACTTACTTATGGCTTGTTTCTGGAGTGGGAAAAAAAGAATCAAATACAGTCTGACTTAACCAATAAGGTGGGTTGATGCTACTTTCTGAGATTGGGAAAGAACAGCTTTTTTTGGCAGTAGGGAGAAGTCAAGTCTCCTGTTTTGACCATGATAGTCTTGAGAAAAGCCTATGACGCCTTGAAATAGAGATCCCATTAGTCACAGAAACAACATAAAGTCAACTGGTAACATAAAATTGCTAGTTTTATGTCACTTTTGAAAATGTGAGATATTTAAATTGAAGAAACTGAGGTTATTGAGACTCAGAAGTTGATCCTGGAAAACCATCATGTCTGAACTCTGAATTCTTATCTTTAATAATAGTTCAATGAAGAATATTGTTCTGTATTGATGGGGCATTATACGGTAAGACATACCTTAAAGACATATTTTAAGAAATGTTTGTAACATAGTTGTAGGAAATTACAGAGGAAACGATTTCTTTCTGTAATAATGGCATTTGAGCTACTGTCTGCAGACCAAAGGGTATTCCAAGCACTGAATCCAACTAAAGAATGATGGGGAAAAAATAATAGATTCTACTCTGGCAAATATTCGCAGGAGTACATGATGCACAAGAAGTTCTTTCTAAAACATGTTAGATTATGGTGCAGACAGAATATCCCATATTCTTTGGAATTCTTGCAGGTGTATTATATTTTGTTACCGTAAAAATAGCTTTAGACTTATTTAGAATAATGAACCACAAGGCTCAGTAACCTGGTCTTGTTTATAATATCAAAAGTATGTGGTATTCAAATGTATGCAACTGGGGATACCAAAGCTTTTATTTTTATAGTGCTGTAAATGTACAACAGACTTTATAATAGATTGAACTGTGTGCCCCAAACCAAAAAAGAAGCCAATCATTATAATTTGGGTTCCACGGGAAGCTGACTCTGCAACGGCGACGTGTGTGCATCTGGTTTATTGGGACTGGTCTTGGGAGTGACAATTTTGATGGGAAGAGTGAAACTGGAATGCGTAGCAGGAGAAGTTGAACTGCAATGCAGTTGTAACAGAGCCCTCAGCCAAATTCATGTGGACTTCCCAAGCTGGGATGACTCTTTTGAGATATCTTGGGTTGAAGCAAGGAGTCCCAGCTTTTGTTAACTGCTCATTGACTAGCGATTTAGTGTGGCTGTAACCTTGGAGGAAGCAGCTCCCCACAGCTGAAGGGAATTCCTGAGGAGGGACTTAACTGAGGGCTATCATCAGACAATACAAGCAACAGATGGGAAATCAGTGCCTCAGTTGTGAAAGGGGCTGCCAGAGTTCACCTTTGGTACTACTTGGATCCATATGCCTTGCATAATAGGTACACCCTATCTAGGAATGTCTCCTCTAGGATTCTAGTTGATCTCTTTTCCTGGAGAAACTTACTACAGTAAGATTTGCAAGATAAACCATAGCCACCACCACAGCCTCAGGGCTGCAGCTTGCTATCATCTCCCTCCTTTACTACCCCTTCTAGATTTATTTTAGCCTCAACAGGCACCTCAGCTAATCTAGGTGGTTTATCTGGTGGGATGACTCAGACCTTAAGTCTAGAATGGTCACCACAGCCTTCTCGGGTCAGAACTGGTATACCATTTCCAAATAAATGACTCCTTGAGGAAAGTGGTTCCTTTCCTTACTTGCTGGTCCCTTGCTTCAAGGGGCCCAGAGTGCCTGGGCAGTGACTTAAAATATGGTGTGAATCTTGCTATCTCCATTCATGGAAGAATTCTATTTCAATCAATTCTAGGCAAGATGAACAGCTGCCAGCAACAGAGACCAACACTGAACTCTTGATATGGCACAGTCCCTTAGGGAAACCAAACATTTTTCCATGGCAAGGCTATTATTACATTGGATCTCTGTCATCTTGGAATTAACTATATTATACTGTTTCAGGACAGAAGGGGTCCATTGTAAACCGCCTCACCACCACGTGATGTTTTATTTCTGTAAGGGAGGATGCCATAGTGGGGGCTTGGTTTTGTTCTTATTAATGGCAGATTGTCCATTTGGAAGCAGAGTAACTAGATAAGCCTTAGTGAGTGGGGAGCCCATGCTGTTTGGACCATCATAGCCCCCATTCCACCTGTGTGGCTACTCTACAAATACTCATGCAAATATTGTTCTGACATTGGGGTGGCTGACAACACAAGCTGTGTAATAGCCTCTACTCAATCACCTTGTCTACTTTGTTCATTAGTACCTCTTCTAAGATGGGTGATCTCCAGTGGCATTAGCACATGATAAAAAGATCTTTAGACTTTGTGCCCACTCTTCTCTCCACATAACTCTTTGCCTCATTGTCCTTATCTTTCCATCTTCGTCCTTCCAGGCTCCTGACCAACTAGCCAAGCCATGTGCTACTTTGGGTAATACACTTGCCTCAGGCCACTTCATTTTTCACACAAAGTGGATGCTAGTTGCACCACCTGAAACTCCACTGGGGGAATTTCCTTAATGATGTTTTTCAGGGCCACTCTGAAAGTGAAGTGGCAGACCATTTTTAGCTTGCATCTGCATACTAAGCTAAACCACCATGATATTCTTCTTCATGAGCTGGTCCTAAGGGGACAGCCTACTTTCCAAGCAGTCACAGGTGTGAGATGAGGGAGAGATGCTGTAATAGTGCTGGATGCCCTCTAAGGAGGTATGGAAAGTAGGGTTAGGCAGAGGGAGAAGTTGAACTTCTGATTCAGTTGCAAGGGAGGCTTCATTAGACTCCATAGGGATCTGGAAAGCTAGTAGGGCTCATTAAATACATATTGAATCTCAAATTGAAGCCAGAGGTTAGACCTTTGTATTCTTGTGTGGATCAGTCACTGGATGTGGACTGCCTCTATGGAGAGAATGTAAACCTTGAGTAAGGCACTTCCCTTCAATTTAGGGGAATTCCTGGAGTGGAGCTAAGCTGTGAGTTCTTCAAGCAACACTCCAGATAGCAGGAGGAGTAAGCACCCAATTCTTGAAGTGGGAGATCTTGGTGACACACCAAAAATCAATTATATCAACCCTAAACCAGCAAATTTTCCAAGGATGATTTGTAGCATCTGAACAAATAAGATAAATACTGGACCAGCTGAAGCCAAAATAATATACAAGCAACACTTTGAATTTGGGGGACTATTGGGCATCTCAATCCTCTCAGTAATTAGAGCTTATAGGAGGTAAATGAGGAGAACTAAAAGGCAGAAAAGGAGGATCAGAGTATTGGGGTCAGAGTGAAATGTGTTATCTATGCCCATCTGAAGTCTGAGCCACCTCCCCTCATTTTCAAACTCAGTGAAAAGCACTGAGAGAGGCACCCCCATATATGCAGTCACAGGAGACAAAAACCTGGCTACCATCTTTGACTCTTTTCTCACCTCCACATTAGTTCAATCATCACACCCTGTGGATAGGCACACTGTGATTTCTCTCGAACTCACCCACTCCTCTTTACATATATTGCTTTCGTTCAGGCTCTAACCAATTTTACCTGGATCATAAAAATAGTTTGTTTCCCTGCGTTGAACCTCACAGCTTCCCTGGGCTTTCTAAAATACATTGTACTACTTTAGCTAGAATGAGTTTTCTAGAAGGTAAATCTGATGATGTTATGTCCCTGTTTAAAATTCACAAATGACTACTTCTTACCGACCTCATAAATCCCAGTTCCTTAAATGGAATATAAAGCTTTTCCTGACCTAGTCTCTGCCTGCCCCATTGAATCCTCACTCATTACTTGTTCCCTTTTGTTTTAGCTTTATAAGCTTGGGGTTTCACTCACACTTACTATTCTCTGTGCCCACTGGGCTTTTTCTTGGCTATTGCCTTTGCCTGGAACTCTCCCTTACAAGTCAGAACAGTGGTTCCCCAAAGACATCTTCATGGTAGTTCCTGCAACCTATGAATATGTTACCTTAAGTGGTAAAAGGGACTTTGCAGTTGTGATTAAGTCAAGAATTGTGAGATGCAAAGAGTAGCCTGAATCACCCAAATGGGACCAATGCAATCACTGGTTCCTTATAGTGAGGAGGGTCAGAGTCAGGGAGGTTAAGATGATGAAAGAAGCAGAAGTCAGAGTGAGGTTATTGACAAGAAGGGGTCTGTGGACCAAGGAATGTTGTAGCCTCTAGAAGCAAGAAACAGATTTCCTCTTAGAACCCCCAGAAGCAACGCAGCTCTGCTGATGCCTTGATTTTAGCCTAGGAAGACTCAGTTCAGATTTCTGACCCCCAGATTGTAGAATAATAAATTTCTGTTGTTTTAACCCACTGAATTTGTTGTAATTTTATACAGCAGCAGAAGGAAACTAATACACCTCCCCTGTGGTTAAATTCTATTAATTATTTAAGACTCAGCTGAAGCAATAATTCTGGTATAAGAGATTCTCCCCTATGTTTCAAAAGCTACCACAACATTCCTTCCACTCTTTGTAGTTATCTATTGCCCCTCTCCCAAGCTCCCCTTTTCAACCTCTTACACCTACTTAAGAGCCTTAATTGCATCAGATGATCTTTTGGTCCCAGGAAGCAAACTGCCGAGCACATGGGCACAGTGAGGTTGTAATGTGTCTCCTACCACTGTCATTTTGTTCCCAGGTTTCCCTCTAGGCTTTGATGCCAACAATGCCTCCTGACTGTAGGCCACCTTGTTTTCTGTTTTGAGGGCTCATGCTTGTTTGGGATTTGTGTAAAAGGAGAGGAGAGTCAGCTCAGATGAGCTTAGAAAGTCCCAGGCAGAGAGACAGGTCCTTTTGTGGAGGGTTCATGGGGATGCACAGGAGGCTGCTGAACGGAAGTCTTCACTTCACTGCATCACAAAGAATATTCCACATGACTCTTTCTCCCAGTTTTTGGCTGTGCTCCTGGAATCCTGAGAGGTGGCCTTTAAGTTTCCATGAGGCCCCTGGCACTGGCCAAAGCAGTTCTCTACAGTTCATGGTGACCTCTTCCTTTCTGGGGGCTCCAGGCTTGTCCTGCCTCAACCTCCATCCTGCATGTTTCTCCATTCCTCTATTCTTTCACCTGTTCTATTTTTATGGCTTGAACCTATTTGCTTCCCTCAGGCCTTCTCTTCTGAGCCTCTAGAGACTATTTTAGAAATTAAAAACAAATATCCAAAATTGACTTCTCCTCAAGGCTATGTGCTTGCCTCTGGCTGACTAGGGGGAAAGTCACAGGAGTTCAGAAGAAAAACACAATGTTCCAAAAAAATATAACTTGCTACATTCCAGTTTCATTATAAACAAATATTTGTGAAAGGAATGAGTAGTGAGAGGGAATGTAAGAGAGTATCAAGGTTTTGGTTGGGGAAGTATTTTTCAACTCTAGGTTTTCTTCTGGATTCCACCTGTGGTCCTTATGCCACTGGTTAATAACCACTGTTTTAGAAAGCCTTCAGGCTGAACATTTTGGCTAGAAATTGTATAACTTGGAAGATGCTGCCAAACCTTCACCAGAGTGAAGAAGGCTCTGGTTTCTAGGTAATCAGATGAGAGAAGATACAGCATAGGTAATCCAACTATCTACCTCTTCTGTATTCTCTTTCATGGGTCACGTTTTTCCATATGATGGGAAAGAGGATGGTTTTTGTCTTGGTTTTTCTGTCTTCCTCAGCACCAAGAGCCCTCTCTGTCACTTCCGTTTCCTCTAGGCCAAGACTTCCTTTGCTGTGGTTACCCCCTTGAACTCCTAAATCGGGTCTCATGGTAACTGGATGACGACATGCTCTTTGCCAAGAGAGCCTGGCTGTGGAAAGGCCACATGTCTCATACCTTCATATTCCACACCACTGCCATACTAGGAGTAGAGGGGACTAATGTTAATATGGACTGAGTTAACTAAAGGCAGTAACAACACAGCACGGGAAGTGTGAAGCTGCTGTATATATAGTTCCCATAGTCCCTCAAGGAGGTCATCTTATATCAACATTTGTGATCTTACTTTCTTCAGGCCTTTTGGTGAAACCGAGGGCATATTTATATGTCCATCCGGAGTCACTCCACTAGCTTTCAGGGAATACCTACCCTGTATTTGTAAGGTTTGGTCTGATCTCAGAGTCCATCTTCCTCCTTCCACCCCCTTCCCTTCTGTAAGGCAAAGATCCATTCCCACGACTTTGAAATGACAGCCCATCAAGACTTCATTACATTCTTAATCTGCCCCCCCCCCCCCCCCCGTGTCCCAATCTGTCTCTGGGGAAGCAAGGGGGAAAATTCAGTCCTCCAGCTACATTTGTCTCATCTGTAGATGGCAGAAAATCCATGGTCATTGCCAAACCTCTGTTTAATGGTTTTTAGTGGGTGATAGCTGAAGTTTTCAAAGGATTTCTCATTATTACACTGGAGGGAAGAGGGTGAAAAGTAGAACACAAAAACTGTGTTTTATACTGGTGAAATCTTTATCCTGAGTTGGGGGGGAGGGGTCTTTCTTTCTATTGCTCAGGTGGGGCACTTTTATTCTGACAGTTGTCTAGCTTTGTTCCCACAGTGAATTTCTCTTGCTGTCTTTAAAGATGATAAGATTAGATGTAGAGTGACCCTCTCACCTCCTTTCCTTTCCCTTCCCCTACTGCTCAGAAGCTTGGTATTTCACCTAGTAATGTGTCCCTGGTGAGGAAAAGTCACAGTTTTATTGATTAAAATCTTAGTATAACATCCATAATTGGAGTTTTGCTGTAATTTGGTGCCAGGTTGCCTCACCATTTTCTCTAGGGACTATATATCAAATGCTATTTTTCACGCTCCTGTTTGCTGATAAGGGCTTGATAAAACCACTAGTTTGACCTGATATTAGATTTCCGGAGATGAAAGCACTGGTACAGATTGCCAAGTGTCCTCAAATACACTGACAAACCATTCCAATATTTTAAAAATGACTCAGGGAAAAAAAAAATCTTTAGGCTATCGTGTGTGTTTATGTTTTCATTCCCTGCCTTCAGCATGTATTTTTATCCATTGCAAACAATTTTCAATCAATAATTAAAATTGGTAAACAGATCTACAGGGGGAAAATCTTTCAGTTTGAGTTTAATAGATTGCCTCTCAAAGTCACTCCCTGACACAGCAAGTTGCTGAGGGAGTTTGTGCCAGTAAATAGGCAAGAATGGGGTTGATTAAAAAGTGAAACAACACAAAACCTGACATCCTGTTGTGAGTTTAAAACTAAAGCAAAATGACTATTAGCAACCCACGTTGATTTCTGTCAAACTATCTTTATCTGTGCAGTAAAACAAAGGAGTAACACAGGGCTTCTTGTCAGAGTAACTTGGGGCTTTATGGGAATTCGTGATTTTTTTACCCTCAGACTTCTGTCTTTTTGTTTTGTTAGGATGTTTCTCCTGTGGAGACTCGTGAGACACCTATTAGTAGTCTGGAGCCTACAGGTAGTATGTGAGTTGCTGCAGGAGGAGAAATGGGATGTCTTTCGGCTTTCCTTTCGTGTAGATTTGTTACATGTTTACCAAGGTGAAAGGATTAGTGCCCTGGAGATCATTTGCTTTCATAAGCTTTAAACTAGAGCAGCAAAAGTTTCATGCCTTGATTCTCTTCCAACAACTCTTTCTCTCAGCAAGGCATAGAGGAGCAAGCTGAGACCTACAGATTGCCAGCAGACTTTTCCAACAAAATTGCCCTGTCTCAATCAGTTAGACTGGGTGGGAAGGGAGAGCCTCCGCCAGTTTTCTCCCATCTCATCCACCATGTGGAGAGACACCCGAAGCATTCCACAGGGCTTTATAATCAAGATGAAATTCTCCAGATTTCCAAGTCTCAGTAATACCCAAGCCCCAGACCATATGTATGGATAATTCACGTACTTGCTAACCTTTGCATTTTGCATATAACCTCCCTGTCAAACATTGATTTTCTAGAGATTCATATAGATAAAATTAAAAGTTAAGAAGCAAACTGAAGCTAAGCACTATTTGCGTTGAATGTAAAAAAAAAAAAGTAGTTGGTATAGAAACTAAAATTTTTGTACTCTAGCAATTTATAGCAGGTGCTTTCCCATATGACTGGCATCTAAAAGGTAATGATTTCAAATGTTGTTTTTGAAACAGAATATAACAGAAGCTAGAATGACAGCTGCAAAACAAACAATAACCCCAAAGCTGGATTGCAACAAATTCAAAACCAGGTAAATGCGAGCAGGCCCTATTCCTGGATTACTTTACTTAAGAAATACAATAAGGAAAGAAAAGCGAAAAGAGAGAAATTAATTTATACTCTTCATAGTGACCCATCCCACCTCTCCCCCTCGAACATAGAGTGTGGCAGCAGGAGTGATGATGCCCTTTTACGGATGTATTTATGTGGTAATGGACATCACACTCCTTTCTACAACGCAGTGATCTAATTCCCAAATGAACTGATTAAATGGCCGGCTCCATTTTGAGCACTGGAAACAAAGAAACTGTAGGAAAAAGTAAAATAAATTTCCACTGTGAATTCCTCGAAGTGCTAACTAACCTCCCACTGGGGTCTGATTAAAGTTAACTTACATACACATATAAATCACACTACTTATCCTGAAAAATTTTAAAGTATATCAGTACCTAGTTGTCTAATAGTTGTCTCTTCTCCCTGTTTCTCAGCTCCTTCACCATTTACAGCTCAATCCACTTTCAGCTGGCTTTTATGTCCATGTCCAATGAACTGGTTTTCTCTAAGGTCATTAATAACCTTACTGTCAAAAAATCCAGGGGATGTATTTCACTCCTCATTTCACTTAACTTCTGGTTGCATTTAGCACTGCTGGTCACTTCCACTTTCTAAATACTGTATTCTATAGGTTTTCTTCCTGCCCCACTGAGCTGTCTTAGCTTCCTTGGCTGGCTCCCCAGGCAAAGAAGATGGAAAATGAACCAAATGGTTCATTTCTCCTGGACAACTTCCCTAGCTCACCTCATAATTATTATCTACTGCTCCCACCAGATGATAAAAGAACTCAGAACCGAGCTCTGGAGTGTTCCAAAATCCAAGGTCAACTAGATGCCTAGGAACCAAGAAAGGAGTCTGAGAAGGGCTGGTCAAGGAGGTATGAAGAAAACCACTACAGAGTGGAGACCAGGGAGCATGTTTCAGGAACAGAGAAAACAGACAACCACATTAAATGCTACTGAGAACCCAATTAAGATGAAGTCAGAGAAGTGTTCAAATAATTAACAAGGTGGAGCTTGTTGCTGGCATGGTTGTGATAGCAGTGATCAGTGCAGTGGTGGGACAGAAAGCAAATGCCTGGGGGCAATATATGGGAGATAAGAATGTGAGAATTTCTTTTGAAAAAATTGTCTGTAAATTGGAGCAAAGAAATGGAGGGATACATACAGGGGGATATGGGGTCAATGGGTGAATTTTCTTTTTTAAACATAAGCAAAATTGGAGCATGCTTGTATGCTGATGAGAAACAGCTAATACAAAGGAAGAAACTAATGACATAGTAAGAAGAGTGTTAAATCTTAGAGGGGATGAAGGAGGGCACTTCTTATAACACTAGTAGAGTGGCTCCTGATAGCAACATAACAGTTCTCCAAATGTAGTAAAAGAGAGAAATGAGTGAACTTGGTAATTTTAGAGGTCAGATAAATGTGGATCTAGTAATTTTTAAAAACTATTGGGATCTTCAAATAGCTAGAAGGAGGAAGAGTTTTGCCTTCTGTCAAAATTAGGTATAGATAACTTGTCAGAATGCTGGAGGTGGGTTGCTACATGTGACCTTGGACAAAGACTTTCCTTATAATGTATGAAACTATGACAAAGAATATCAGTGGTGTGTGTGTGTGTGTGTGTGTGTGTGTATTGTTTGCGAGGATGTGAGATACTGTAGATTATGTACTTTGATATGACTGGGTTAAGATAGGCATGTTTCTTTTATTAAAAACTTACGTTTTACTGTATGATTTGAAAGGTAACCGTTTCAGTGGAAAGTAATAGTAACAAATAACTTTTGAGTCAATAAAGTCACTTTCTTAACTGCGAGGTCAAATGACAGCAATGGTGATACCACGTTGATTGACTGACAACCTCCTGTCCACAGAAGAAAAACCGTGGCAGCTAAGTGGAAGCTGGTTTTATAAGAGGAGTGTGCCTTGCTCTCTGCCTCTAAGAACTTCAACTCAAAAAGATGAAGTGTAGTATTTTGCGAGTTTATAAACAAGTGGTTTTGCTACAAAGTTTACTGCTGTCATCACACAGGACTCTCTTGAGGGAATGCGTTTTTGAAGAGAAATTAAAAACACCAACCATAATTGGCCACTCCACTGGTTAAACAGTCTCAGGCAGCATCTTGCTCTCAACTTTTTCTTCATTTTCCCTTTAAGTAGGAACAATTAACTTACTTGAATTTTCCAAAAACAGGGGGTTTTTACTACCATTTGGGAGAAACAGAGCCAGTGTTTAGATTGTCATGCATGAACTTCCACTAAAGTATTTTCCCTCAAAGGTAACTAGATATTCATGTTACTACTGCTTTTCCTTACAAACAGAAGTCTCTCAATCATAATTATAGGCTTAGAGCAAAGGAAACAGTAGAGAAGAAACCCAGAGCTCTATAAACATTACTGAAGAACCATGCCAAATATATATGTAAGTTCAGGTATGGGGTAACTCTGGGGTTAGCATTCTCAAAATGATATTTGAAGAGTATTTCAAACATAGAAGTTTTAGAAGGTCTTTAAAATTTTTTTTTGTTTTTAAAGGAAGTTTTAGCCTGTCTGGTTGTGCAGATAATCTTCCCTCCCTAAATCAGTGCCTTGCTGTTTTGTTAAGTCCAGGGCCCAGCAGACTGAAACAAAAGGTGTGAAGTTCTTCTCATCCATCTTAATGGGGTGTTAATGACTGTAGAGGATGACTGTGACCATTTAAATGTGAGCGCTATTAATCACCCAGAAAAAACACAAACACCCAGCTTAAGCCACTGAAATGTAATTGCAAGGGACAGTAGGGCCCAATTTTGCTTTTGAATGAAGACTTGTATTAAGGAAATATGAGCTGCCCCCATGCCAGCTTGGCAGATTTAAAGCTAAGAACAGGCAAAGGCCTTCTAACCTCTCATTGAGATTTAAAGAGCTGGTTTCTCCCAGGAACTTGCAGTTTAGCTGTTGTGCATCCAGTGAATAACTTTTGCCAGTGGTGTAAAAGCAGTGTTTCTGCCAGACAGTCACTTGCCAAATTATATCTCCTTAAGAGAACTTTACACATTATCTTTTGATTTGAAAGTGTGTGTGTGTGTGTGTGTGTGTGTGTGTGAAATGTTTCAAGGATATTTAATTCAAAGTTTTAAACAATTTTATTTCTACAACTAGTTTGCTCTGACTCTTCCTGCAGTGTGCCTGTTTTTGAACTGTTATTTTTTTTCAGTTATTTTTTTTAAGAGGGGGAAATCATGACTTTATCACTGGCAAAGTTGACAATATTTGCAGGACTCTGAATTTACATCTGGAAGAGAATGTCTTTTATTGTTGCTGTTCTGCAGGGTGGGCTAATGGAAGAGTAAATAAATTCTAATTTATAGAAAATCAGAGGCTTCTATTTCTGTTAGTATTTCTGTTGACATGTTAAATTAAGAGAAGTATGAGTGGAACAAGTTTTCTGCCAGGAAATGGGCAGTTCGGTGTGTGCCATCTGACTTGTACCTTGCCTGAAGTTTGAGATTAGTCATCAAGGGGAGATTTATGTTTATGTTTCTACAGATAGCCTTAAGACTGTAGTCTTAAGACTATGCCAAAGTGCATCATCTGGCTTCAGGGAACCGGGCTATGGGAGGCAAGGGGCCATATTTGGTCCGATGTGACACTATGCCTCTGTAGCAATAACAACCAGTGGGAGTGATGGCGGGGCCTGGCCTAATCTGACCCTGCTTCAGATACAAGATGCAAGTTTGGAAGGTATTTATCTCAACTGCTGGACGTATTGTTGATTTTTATTTTTTGACAGGAACAGCCAAGCCACGTTTTGTTTCACCACGTCTTAAATTCGCCCCTTGCTTGTTGCCTAGGGCAAAAGGCGCTTGGAAAGTTCACAAAGGAAATAAAATATTTCATTTGCCTCTAAAGTTAAATAAAATACTCATCTAGGGGTTAGATGAGAGAGGCAGAAAAGCTGTGGATTTTAGTAAGGCTAACATTCTAGGTTTGGAAAAGGTCAAGTGACCACGAATGTCTTTTGACAAAGTATTTTTTTTTTCAGTACAATATTTGAATTTTAAAAAAATGATATTTAAAGCAGTTACTTTTCAGAAGTTCACTAACTTCTAATGAGTAGGTTCTAAGGGGCTAAAAATGCCCCGTTGTCTCCAAGAGTTGTCATTGATGCTGCCATTGAGAATTCCGTGGGAGTTGGGGGGGGGGGGGGAGGGAGGGGAGGGAGGGATCTGGAATTTAACACATTTGAGATATTGCTAGCCCCTTCCCCAATAGTTGGTGGGGATGGGAAGGGAAGAGAAGGCAGTTTGAGCTGGGACCAAGTAACAACAACATACACAGAAAGTACAAGTTATAGATTGTTGTTTGTCTTCATCAGTTCTCCATTCCGAAAGCTAGGTGGGTCTTTGGAAAAACTATGAATGTGGCCCTCATCCTCTTTTCCTCCTCCTGTCCTATTGTGGGTTACTAGTTAGACTTGCTCAGGTTTCTGGCTTGGAGTATTTAGAAGATTTCACATGATCCGACTACTTCTAAGTTGATTTTTAAGACTTCTGAAGTTCCTTCACTAAGGTTATTCGTTTGGAGGCAGAGTGGGGGAAATGGACTGATTCACTTTTCCCACCAGGAGCCCTGGATTCAAATATTTGTTGGCTTCGTGGTTCTGCCTCTGTCTCACTGTGTGGTCTTGGCAAGATGTTATGTTTTTGTCTCAGTTTCCCCACCTGTACAAAAGGGAATAATTACACTAGCTTACTCAGTAGGTTGTAGCCTTGGACAACAAATGATTGCAAAGTACTTAAATCTACAAGAGAAAGGAGAAATTCTAAGTGTTAGCCTTATTCTCTTACACAGGGTGATAAAGTAAAAGTGAGGTTTAATTAGTTAATATAAGCAAATTGAAATTCCCAGATGAAAGGCACTGGAGAAGTTCAAAGTCATTTTATTATTATTAATAATAGGTGTTTTACCTCTTTCTTTCACTTCCCTCATCTAATCAGCATACCTTCCTTGGTTTAAAGGGAGTGTTTGCTCTCCAAATGACTTTTATCTACAGTGTTGAGACATTCCTTATCCTGTTTTATGGATATGGAGTTTTAAATGACTATAAACAACTCCCTTTTTCATAAGCTCTTTTTTTCTTTTAAAGAAGAGGCAAATTGGCTCTTGGTTCACCTCTGTAAGCATGTGAAAACATTTATATGAGCCTCTTTTACAGATTCTGTTCTTCTTTGGGATACTAAAAAACCTCCTCACCTGCAGGCCCATGTTGTTCACCACATGGACACTCTCAGGCAAGCTTCCCTCTGTCTACATGGAGAAATCCACCTTTTAAAATATAGTATTTTATTTATACATCTACATATATATGCAGACAGTCTCAAAGTGTATCTCTAATTTTAACACCAAACCTCTAGGTCAGAATAATAAGTAGGGGGCATACACACTTTAAGAACCTGTAAGAGTACAAAGTCAAAATTTCTCAGGTGAAAGTAGCTTCGTGGATCTCTGACAAATGTCAGCCTCACCTGGCTGAGGGGATGAGAAGCTATGGAGCCAGCACTGGCTTCAGTCAGAGTGAGAATTGGCAAATATAAATGCTTGGCTTCCAAACACTGTCGTTCTGAGTCTTTCACATGCCTGGTGAAAACCATATTGAATAAGTATGAAACATTTATTTGCCCAAAAGAGTAAACAGTGCCTTATTCACGTAGTATCTCATAGAAGTTCACTGGCTCTTTTATTGAAAACACCAATAAGGATCTGTTTTATCACATTGACTGATGCTTGGATTCTGACGAACAGAAGTTTATTTAAAACCTAATGAATAGGGGCGCCTGGGCAGCTCAGTCTGTTAAGTGTCTGACTTTGGCTCAAGTCATGATCTCACAGTTTGAGGGTTCAAGCCCCGCGTTGGGCTCTGTGCTGACCGCTCAGAGCCTGGAGCCTGCTTCAGATTCTGTGTCTCCCTCTCCCTCTCTCTCTGTTCCTCCCCAGCTCACGCTCTGTGTCTCTTTCTCTCAAAAATAAATAAACATGAAAAAAATAAAATAAAATCTAATGAATACAACCTATCTAATGAATCCAAGAGATAGTGCGACCATTTAGATGACTAGAGTTAAATAATGACAGAAGTGTTCCAAAAGCAGATGACTAAATGTCACAGGAGAGTGGCAGATAATGAACGCTCTGGACCTGACCTGGAACACTGTAGGTATTCAAGAAATCCTTTTGAATGAGTTCACAGGAAGTAAATGTCATTGAGGGTAGGATGGCTGCAAAGTCTTGGTGGCAGATGTAATAGTTGAGCTGACTCTTGCTTCAGGCTTAGAAACTGAGGTGGAGAGAGGATTTTTAAAAGGCTTTCTAAACTTCCCTTTAGATGAATCAGTTCTGGAGATCTAAGGTCAGCATGGTGACTATAGTTAATAATATACTGTGTGGGATACTTGAAATTTGCTAAGAGAGTAGATCTTAAGTGTTCTCATCGTGTGCATACATGCACACACACAGAAACGGTAACTATGTGAGGTGATGAGTATGTTAATTTTGTTAATCCTTTCACATGTATACATATATCAAATCATCGTATTGTGCACTTTAAATACATACAATTTTATTGGTCAATTATTTTTCAATAAAGCTGGAGGGGGAAGGCATTCTCATTTGGAGGATGGTGGGGAGTAGTTATAAGGAGGCATGGTTACTGTGTGTTCATGAAAAATGAGTAAATCTGTGACTGGAGCGAAGGCGCTAAAACTCTTAACAAAGAAACACTGCAGTGTGGACACTATCCATGGAATTGTACGGTTTCTAAGTACTTTATAATTTCCCATTAGTTGCTCAAGTCTAAAAACCTATAGAATGGGCTGGAATAATTGTCTTTTGGGGCACTGAAGCTATGTGGCTGGCACTTAGCAGAGAGATGCAGTCTGGGGACTCCTCTCCAGAGAAGTGATAGCTAATAATATGCAAGTGTTGGTACTTAAACAGGATTTGAAGCCTTAAGCTAAATACATTTCTCTTCTAAGGTTGTTTTGTTTTGTTTTGTTTAAATTTGAGAGAGAGAGGAGGCAGAGAGGGGAAGAGGGAGAGAATCCTAAGCAAGCTCCACAGTTGGCAACGGGGAGCCCACCACGAGCTGGATACCACAACCTCGGGATCATGACCTGAGCCAAAATCAACAGTTGGATGCTTGAGTGTCCAGAGCCACCCAGGTTCCCTTCTGAGGCCAATTTTTCAGCAACTCTAAGAGCATGCAAGCGAGCAAAGCAAAGTCGTGGTGGAAGAGGCAAGGACTTTAAGGACTTCTTAACTTTGCTGTGACTAAAATCATACCATAGTTAACTTCCTACATTTTTAGGGATATAGAACCTTGCCTCACAGCCTCTGCATGAATGAAAGGAAATTGGGGGAATGGCTGATAACCGGGATCTGAAACCAGAATGAAGAATGGCTTTTCAGGGTCCAGCTCTGTATATCTGTTCTGAGTTGATTTTTACTAACTGAAGTTTCATAATCTCATTAATGATTTGTTAAAAACAGTGACCTGAAAAACACTGCCTTGTTTTCTTTCATAGTTCTGTGGAAATGCAGCTGCCATTTAACCAGTGCCTGTTACTTCATGCTCTGCATATGTGCTTTCAGATATTATCTCCAATCCTTCCAAAAGTCTCCAAAGGAATGTTGCGACTCTCCTTTTACAGCAGGAAAACTAGGAAAATGAGCCTCAGAGAGGTTGAACAACTTCCTCACAGTTACCCAGCCAGGATTCAAAACTATGTAAGCCCAAGTCTGTACTCTCTTTGCCACTCTGATTATTCTCTGTGTAAAAATTAATTTTAAAATGTATTCTTACTCCTCTAAAATCTGAAAATAACATTATCTAGAGTACCACAGGACTATTATTATTTTTTTAATTCCTGTTATTTATTTACCCGTATGTAAGTCTCAGGCAGTTTCACACGAAAAGACTAAATGCACTTATAGCCTGCACTTTATATTTATCCAATCTTAAGTTGTTCTGTAGGTGGAGATTTAGAGTAGAGCCACGCACAAAGAATCCCTTGCCCCTCTCCTTGCTGCCTCTGCTTCCCTCAGCCTGTTTCACTGAACAGAGGCTGCCAGAACCCACGTGTCCATGCAGATATCACTCTTTAACACAGAAGTTGGCAACGCTTGGAGAACAGAAACGGCTGCAGATGTTGAGGGCTGGGGAGTTCAAAAGAAGCCTTGCTATGTGGAATCCCACATTTGAGACTCTTTCTTTTGGTTGGGAAACTAATAACCCTCCAGTTTTGAGTTAAAACATTGTGCTTCTATCAGCAGAAATATAAAAGAGCACTTGCCTTCTCTGCCTAGGCTGAGGCAGCCCTACCCTTTGTGGCTCATGAACCTTGTGCTTCAGCCTTGGCCCCAGATTCACACCTCCTCCTTGTGACTGGCACTGGTTGAAAGGAAGGATTATGGCCAAGATGTGATCTGGCTGAACAGAAGGGTGTGGTGCCAGCATGGAGCCCCTCTCTCATCTCCAGCCCCCATCACTTCATCAGACATAAGCTATTTCTTTGGCTTCCAATTCTTCCATTATTATTTTTTTTTCCCAGACTTGGCATTTTTAAACTCAACAGCATCCTCATTATTTATTAAGTACAATTCCTCAAATATGGAAACATCAATAGACTGTCTATTTTCCACCTTGTTCCTTTTTCCCTCTACTGCCACTCCCTTATCCCTCAGGAAGAATTCATGATCCAAAACCAATTGAACAAAACTCGATCCTGTTGTACTTTCCAGCACACCCACATGTTCCCTTGAAAATTCTTTCTCTTAATTAGCTGTTGGCCAGGTATATGTACTGTCTTTGTGAAACCTCATGCCCTGTGCCTGTATGCATATACATCTCAGGCTGGTCACCCAGATCAATCTCTCATCTGGGTGTCAATACATTAACCACACCACCCACTCATCCATTTTTGAGTTTCAGTCTTTCATTTCTCAATTTCTCATTTATGTTCAACTGCTCATATGACTCAATGAATAATTCCTTTTGTCTCTCTTCTCAATCACCTTTTGTCCCAGGAATAAAATTGGAGGCTGTGACTTGGCCCTTGAACAAGCTTCAGGGCCATGTGGTAGAATTAGATGAGACCTATGGAATGAGAGTCTGGAGACAAGAATACTTTTCCTGGTTCAGCAACTTGGGACTTTGAACATGCCAGTTTGCCTTTCTGAACCTCAGTTCCCTCTTCTAAAAGGGGACTGGATGATTGATCTCTAATGTCTATTAATTCATTCAAGGAATGGTTAACAAGTGCCTACTTTATGTCTGCCCTGAGCTAGGTGCTGCAGATACAAGGGCAAGAACAAAGACAGAGTTTCTGCCCTTATGGAGCTCGCAGTGTATGGGGGTATCAGCTGTCAATGAATAATTCCATAAATAAGCATGGATTTATCAACCATTATAAATGCTATGAAGGATAAGCATAGCATGTCACAGGAACACTTAATAAGAGGCAGTGGGAGTAGAGGTGGGGAATGTATCAGGAGAATAGGGGGAGGTGTGAGGGGGATGGTCCAGGGATTAATTAGACAAGGAAGAAGAGACAGAAGAGTCCACGCTGAGGAAATAGCAAATGTAAACTCCCTATAGCAGATGGGAGCAAAGTATGGGAAGAAATGAATAAGACCAGCAAGGCTGACAGAGACCACAATGGGCTCAGGAGTTTAAAATGAGGCGGCAACAGCTCCTGGGTGTCTCAGTCAGTTAAGTGTCTGACTCTTGATTATGGTTCAGGTCATGATCTCACAGTCATGATCTCATGGTCATGAGATCAAGCCCTGTGTCGGGCTCTATGCCAAGGGTTGAGCCTGCTTAATATTCTCTCTCTCTCCCTTTGCCCCTTGAACAAGTTCTCTCTCTTTCTCTAAGAAAAAAAACCAAACCAACCAACAAACAAAAAACTGGGGCACCTGGGTATCAGGTGTATCAGTCGATTGAGCATCCATCCAATTTCGGCCAGATCATGATCTCATGGTTTGTGGGTTCGAGCCCCATGTCTAGTTCGATACTGACAGCTCACAGTCTGAAACCTGCTTCAGATTCTGTGTCTCCCTCTCTCTCTGCCTCTCCCCCCCCCACTCTCTCTCAAAAACAAATAAACATTAAAACAAAACAAAACAAAACTGAAGCTGCAGAGGTAGTGAGGCCAAGGTGAAGCCTTGTAAGCCAAGTTAAGAACACTGAACTACATGCTAAGTATAATTAGAGAGTCTGGAACAGTGGAGAAGGATGAAACTTGCATTTTAAAAGGTCACCCTACCCCTCTGAGAAGGGAATTGATAGGAGGCAGTGGAAACACAAGTAGGGCATCGTTAGGATTTCTAGGCAAGAAAAGAGTAGAGCTTAGTGGGTGTGGGCGTGGCAGAGCATGGAAGTAGACCATCCTTCCAAGCTTGACTCTGATGCCTTTCCTTGTGACCCTATCCTTCCAGTCACCCTGGAGGTGATCCTGACATTTCCTGCACTCGGTCTTTATTTTAACCTCACATATGGCACATGTTTATTCTACTTTGTCTTGGTTATTCCTTGTTTTATTTCCCCCATTGGGTTGGAAGCCTTATAGTAATTATATCTTTTTTTTTTTTCCCCAGGGGACTTCCTCTTCCACAGATGCCTTCCACAAATTCTACTACAACACAGGAAATATGTGCCCAATGGATGTGACCCTTCCAGACTCATGTAGTGGAGACCCTGTTACCTCTCCTTGGACCTATATCTTGCTTATCTTTTTATCCTCTAAAAAAACCTACCCTTAGGTATGATAGGTGCACAGTGAGTGTTCAGGTGGAGTCTATGCTTTTCTTCATGGACAGCTTTGTAAGCTGGTGTGACACCAACCCCAGAGGGAAAGCCAAGGGATTCCTTGGCAGGCCTGAGTGGTCTTTAGCCTCCGTATCAGTTAAATTTTCTCTGCCTTGGGGCATCTGGGTGGCTCAGTTGGTTAAGGATCTGACTTTGGCTCAGGTCATGATCTCCTGGTGCATGAATTCAAGCCCCATGTTGGGCTCTGTGTTGATAGCTCAGAGCCTGGAGCCTACTTCGGATTTTGTGTCTCCTCCTCTCTCTTTACCCCTCCCCTGCTCATGCTCTGTTTCTCTCTGTCAAAAATAAACAAACATTGAAAAGAGAATTTTTTTCTCTGCCTTCTCTGAGAAAACAAAGAAAGGGGAGGGAATGTGGTAGGGAGAAGAGGAAAGAGAAGTTCTTTCAAGATCATATTTCAGAGTCATATTCTTCCCAGCTTCATGTTCTCCTGTGGTGTGCCTGCCTACGGAATTCTCACATACACAGGTGCATGGTTGTTTTATTTCAAGTGTTGTACAACAGGGGGAGAAAATTCTGGACTGTCAGAATGATAGGCTGAGGCAGATGAAGCTCCCTTATCTGGTGCTGAGTTAAATGTTCAGTTCCTTCTAGGAGGTTATTACTCACTCTCTGAGCTTCAAGATACTGTCCCTCATGGTTAGGGGTCCTGTAGGCAATCTATTCACATTGTTCCTCTCCTCTCCTCCAAGGCTAAGGTACCTTCTTCAGCTCCTTCATGGTCTTTGGTAGAGCACAGTCCTTTCTTATTTGGATCCCAGATCTAGCCCTTTGGTGTCAGGTTGAAGTTCTTGTTTAAGCCGCCAGTTTCTTCAAAAATTAGAGTTCTGTGTTGGATTCTCCTTCCATAAATTCCATTTGCTTTAAGTTTCTTCTCTTTTGTATTCCTAGGGATATATATTAGCCATTCCCCCAAGTTCTGGGACTTCAGAACAGTTCATCATAATTTTTTTCCCTTTCCTCAACTGCTTTGTTAAAAAAAAGAAAAAGGAGGAGAAACATTAGCTTTCCTTAGCACCCTTCCTTTTTCCTCAGAGCCCACTTCTGATGCCCTCTACTATATTCCTTTTATAGGGCTCTGTAACAGATGATAATATGCTAAAAGCACTGTCTGTAAGACTCTGGGAAGTCCTTATTGTCTTCAGTTAGACTGTTTATGATTCTTAAGACCCTCACCCCCCCAGGCACATTTAAACTTAGAAACCTTGCCTGAGATTACCCTTTCTTCCATATTTATTTTCTGATGAGAGTGATATTTTTCTCTGGCTGATAGTTTTTCAGTCTAGAATTAGAAAATACTAGCATTAGAAGTAACCTTAGAGACCATCTAAATTCTTATCCACACTCTCATTCTATTGTTGAGAAATCCAAAGGCCTGGTGAGTCAAGCAGTTTGCCCTAAGTCATTTCATTATTTAGTACTAATGACTAGAATCTTTGTCTTCAAAGGCCTAATTCTCTACCCCGTGCTTTATAATTCTCTTCTTTAATGCTCTACAGAAAGTCATCCAGCACAACAAAGACAATGTGTACTCACAGGGCAGTGCATCATTCTCTCAATCCTTCACCAAATATTTATTGAACACTCATATTAGCATGACACTGTGCTCATACACAACTATTTCACATAAAGAGCCTGATTTAAATGTAAACCACATATGATTAATTTCATATATTTTAAGTTCTTTTCTTAGAAACTGAAGAAGTTAAAAACAAAAGAAAATTTTGTAAGTTCTATTACATACAGAGTGTCATTTTAGGAAAGACAAGGAGAATTCCATCTGTTTATTGTACTGAGTTATAGATTTCTTGTGTTTTATGTAAATGTTTTGGTAAAAGAAGATGTTGAGTTTCAATGTCTGTTAAAAAAAAATAGTGGGAATTAAGGCCATTCTCAGAACAGCTACATGGTGGAGAAGAGCCTAGGAAAATTGAGATTTAGAAGGAGACTGCTAAAATGTTAGTTCTCCCTGAGAACTGTGATCAGGTTGTCTATTTGTTTAATTATTTTACAGGGAGCTTAGTACTGTAGCTTGAAAAAAGTAGTTATCTGAGCACTGTCTGAAATTGCTCTTGACTTCATTGGAGGGAATATAGAAAGATGGACGTCTTTCTCAGCATTCTCCTTATTAACTGCTCCCTTCAGATTTTGCTGTCTGTGGTCATTTTATATAGCAAGCATCAGAGACAATAACCAAGTTTGACAGTAATTGCAAAGGTGGAAGCAACTGTGCCCAAACCACAACCTAGGGTCAAAAGGACCTTCATCCTTCTGAAGATAAGAATCATGATATGATGCTGAAAGAGCGCTGGTGTGAAATCAGAAGTCTGGGTGCTCTCTAGTTCCAGCTCTTTACCACCACGTGACACGGGCAGGCTACCTAACCTGGTGAACACTCTCCTCTGGAGTGTGGATGAAAACTCGTATCCTTCCATGACATGGTGTTGTTTTGAGGATCAACTAAGATCACTAATATAAAAGTGTTTTGAAAACTCAGAGACCTTTAGAAATATAAGACAGTTTTATTCCAAAACTCCAGAATTTTGACGACTGATGGAAGTATTTACCTTGAAAAAATGAATGTTTCCTTCTTTTGTGTGTAATGGGAGTCTGCATGCATATTTTACCCTGTTGAAGGGACTTGTTACCCTTCCTCTGAAACTGGCAGGAGACAGTCTCAGTGCTGGTGGAGAGCAAGCTTCTTTTATCCCTTCAAAGAACCGAGAACAAGACTGATATTTATTAGGGAGGTTTAATCCAATGGACGTGCTTGAGGTGGCAGCCATTGACTGCCACTAGTCATCTCCCATTCCCACAGTCATGAGAACACTTTGCAGACAACTGATGTGAGGTTCTGAGTTGTATTTGCAATGTTTCCAGGTGGCGGCTGAAAGCAAATATTTTTTGCCAAGTCTGTTGTATCATAGTAGAAAGGATTAAAAATCCCTTTGTGATACTGGATTGCAAAGAACATGCTTTTTCACATTCCATTGGTTCATTCAATGAAAATTCGTTGACTGGGCATCATGCTGGGTGCTAGAGATACAGGCCAGTGTGGTTGGGAAGTTGCCATGGAATAATTACATCACATAGCAATACAGTTCTGGGCTGAGGTAGTTAGAGTTGGAATATATCCTCCATACCTGTGTCCTCTTACCTGGCAATTTTATGTGTCCCAGAGAGTACAGCCACAAGATGGTGGAGACTCTGTTAGCCTGACCCCTGTAGAACACATTTTCCACCCCCACTCCACCCTGCTTCTGGTCAACATCCAGCATTGTGAAGATAACAGAAGTGAGGAATAAACTTGGGGGTTGCCTGAGGTATCAGCAAACAGTTAATTATCTCAATACATTTATTTGGAAAATATATAATAAGCAAGATCTCTGTCCTCAATGAGCTTAAATTCTAGCTAGGGACACAATGGTCACACAATATAGAAACTCCTAACATGGGACAGCAGTTTTATTGTAAAGGGCCTGCAATAATATACCAAATATAGTCTGAACAAATGATATCCTTGTACATATATATGCTACCCTTCTGTAAATGTAGGAGTTTTTGTGATTAATAAAATACAAAAGCATTTTGTATTTTAGTAAAAGTTACCAAATTCATTGTCCCTTTATCATTTTGTATTTTACTTTTGCCTGTGTGATTCTTTTATTACATGTCTCTCCTCACCAGACTGTAGGCTCCAGGAATCTGTATTTATACTCCATCAAGTCCCTGGGTACTCAAAGAATGTTTGTTAAATGTTGATTAAGTATATTTTCTCAACCAACAGGTTGAGGAATTACAAATATCATGTGCTGCCCCTTGAAATTTTATAATGTTAAAAAGGTGCCCTCCTTTGGGTTGAGGTTGAGACTCTGAGGTTGGGTCAATAAATGAAAGATAAATAAGATACAGAAAAAAGACCTAGATAGAAGGGGCAGGGGACAAAGACATAAAACTAATGGGTCAGAGATAGTTAGCTATATGATGTTATCTCTGCCTTCATCTCTCATTGTCTTGCATTGATCCATACTTTTAATATTTCCAAAAATTCTGACAAATATTGCCTCAGATGAGCATTACAATAACACACCAGGTGAGAAGTGGGGGCAGAATGGCTGCTGTGGTTCTTTTCTCTTAAGACTTTACAAAGCTGCTTATGCTTGGAAGAACAGAGCTGGCAAGGACTGAAGAGATCATCATACCCTACAAGCGTCATTTCACACTGAGGACACAGAATTCCCCAATCACTGAGGTTCCTGTCCAAGGTCATACAGCTAGACGGTGGCAGAGGCAGGATCAGAATCTAGTCTGACTCATACTCCTTCCACCACACATTGCTGTCTCTTGGTCGGGGTTAGGTTCATCACCACTCAAATGTTTGATTTGGGAGGAAAATGTGATACAAGTTATGAATTAAGGAAGTATGGATTCTAATTTATAGTTTATGTCATTGGCCTTCTATTTGCACTCAGTCTTTTAACATATATGCTCCACAAAGCTAGCAACAGCTGAAGAGTCCGCCAAAAATACAACTTTGATTGTATTAAAGTCAACATTTATCTAATTCTATAGAAGATCATAATATTTAAATGAGTATGTATTTATTCTGTTAATTCATTGTAAATATGCTACTTGCCTTAATAAGAGTGAGTAAATCTGTTCTTTCTTCATCGTTTGGGCATTCTTTCTATACAATAACTCCTTTCTGAAGCCAATATCATTGCTAATTCTGCATTAAAAAAGATAAAGACATAAAGCACAATGTTACAATAAATATCTGGCTAGCCACAGAGACACTATTTTAAAGGAAAATTGTCTCAAGACACTTTAATGCTTTCTATTGCTATGGTTGCAGAATTACTTGAGGGCACATTGCTAAGGGGACCTCTATTACATCTATTAGTGAGATTTATAAGAACACTAACAGGTAAATCCAAACCTACCTCCATCAATAGTGATGCAGATTAATGTAATTCCTACTTTTCAACTCAGGGTTATAAATATTTAGGCAAGTTGTCTGTTATAATAAACACAGATCGTGCATGTTCTAAATATGTGTGCAAATATATGTTGCCATCATAACAAAAAGCAAACTATCACCTACAGAATAAATATTCTGATCTCAATGAAACCTATAACTTCTAGTGACATATGTGCTCTTATTGGTGAAGAAGTATACACTACCAACTAGATTTAAGGACAGGCAGTACAAATACTTTCCAAGAACCTTCAATGCCATTGACCCATAGTCTTTGTTATGACCTGAGTAGTACTTGTAAGACCATCTGCTGGGTTCAGAGGAGCATCCGTCATTTAGTGAATGTTCCAAGTCAGAATAATTAGGAGAATATATTATATTTTCCAGGTTTATTAAAGAACCAAATTATTAATCATATGCTTTTAAGAATTTTAAAATTATGGAATAGCTTCTTTTTCCTTTCTCTATGGATTATTTTAAATATAGTTTAAAAATCCTATTTTATGTTATTATTAAGATGTGATTCATGCTTGGGGTGCCTGGATGACTCAGTTGGTTAAGTGTCTGACTCTTGATCTTGGCTCAGGTCATGATCTGGTGGTTTGCGGGTTCGAGCCCGGTGTTGGGCTCTGCACTGACAGTGTGGAGCCTGCCTGTGATTCTCTCTTTCTGACTCTCCTGCACACTCTCATTCACTCTTTCTCTCAAAATAAATAAACTTAAAAAGAGAGAGAGGGAGAGAGAGAGAGAGACAGAGAGAGAGAGAGATGTGATTCATGCTTGTTGAATGCTTTGGTCTGTGTTTTACCCCCAATAGCCCAATCTCACATGGCATTTTGATTTCAAAGATAGCCAGTGGTCTTGATGTTGTATGAACACACTCAAGAAAAGCCATGTTGGACTTGCAAATAAACACTCTTAAATAATCACTTGATCTGTGATCATTTTATGTGTGTTTGTATTTTTTTTGTATGCACCATTACTTTCTTTTTATTTTATATATTTTAAATATCTTGTCTTTATCATCTCTCTCATGTTGCTTCTTAAAATGTCTTAGTTTATCTAGTTCTCCATCAAGGGTATCTTGCTTTAAAATCTAGCTAATATTATGTGTACATAATATTATGTGTACTTCTACTCCAGAGGGTTTCCAACCCAGGAAAGGCATCTTTCTCTACTCATGACAATATTCCTTGCAATTCTAATCCACAAATATCTGCAAACCAGATATTTATGAATTTAGCCAGACTACCTAAATGTTAGAAAGAGAAATAAGGAAATGAAGGATAGCCAACTAGTTAAATCTTTTCTTACCCTTAGATTTTCCACACCTAATAATCACCACTGTCAGTTTAAATAAATTTGACTACAAAATGGATAATAAAGAAGTTCTTTCTCCAGAGTTCTTTCAAAGTACGTCTTTTTAGTTTTAAAAATATATACATCGTGCAAAAACAGCAGCAGCAGTTCCAAACCAGAAAAAATTTTAGAAGAGGAATAATGAGATATAGTGAAAGAATCCCAAATCAGTACCAGCTGCTGAACAATTAGGTTCAACTGCTAACAGGTGTGTGGAAGAGCCCATGTACAATGTTACCTTCTGTCAATGTGCCTTCCAAAAGGACTTTTGGTTGTTAAATTCCCAGAGTATTTGGACTGTTTAGAACAAATGCTTTGTGTGCATATGTGTATGTGGTTATCCATCTAAGACAAAGCTTATTTTCTTTATAGACCTCTTTTTATATTGAATAGAAATCAAATATCTATATCATATAGGTCATGGAGTCATGGGGTAGGGAGCAGAGGGAGGGGTGGTATTCACAACCTGTGGTCCTTGGTTCTGCAGGTTTGCATGGAAGCCTTTTGGTATGAGAAATCCTTCAAAATACACGTAAAAAAATCTTTTGTGTTAATTCGTGGATGAGGTTTCAAAGCTTTCATCAATTTTCAAAAATGTGACTCCCCTTGTCCAGTTTAAACTGGTGGAATTAAAAATATAAGAACTTTTAATTAGCCCTGTCTTAGAATCTTGGCATATTACTTGACCTTTCTGAACACATATCTTCATTTATAAAATGGGGATAGTGTCACTGACCTTTTTGCTTTCTGGTTACTTAAGGCAGTGTTTTTCCAACTTGTGTATGCATATTAACCACTTGGGAGCTTGTTAAAATGAATATTGTTTCAGTAGGTCTGGGGTGGCACATGAAATTCTGCATGGCCAAGAAACATCTAGATGATGTTGACGCTGTTGGTCTGCATACCACACTTTAAGCGATAAAGATTCCAAACACCACTTCTCAAATTTGACTGCACACTGGAATCACCTGGGAAGTTAAAAAAACCAATAAACAATGATATGTGGTCTTTACCTCCAAAGTTTCTGATTTAATTGCCATGGGGTGCGCCTGCGCCTCAGGACTTTTTTTAAAGCTTCCCAGATGCTTTGAATGTGCATTGAAGTTTGAGAATCACTGACTTAAATCAGTGATTTACAGCGCCTGACTCATGTTACACGCTCCACAATCATTAGTTTCCTTAAGAGGGTCCTCAATTATTGGGGTAGGGTAATGAAAAATAAAACACTGACATATTCTTTTCAGTGGCATAAGAATTGAAAAGATTGCTAGTGACTGGGGAAGTTGAATCCAATTCTGCAGGAAATGTGCTCTGAGACCAGGGGTGTGGTTTCTTATCGTTTCTGTGTTTCTTACATTTAAACAATTGGGAGGAAAGGGATAATTATACTTTAACCTCACATATTTGTTGGGAAAATTAATGTTTATAAAATACTTTGAGACTCGTGGATGAAAGGGTATTCAAGACATTTAAAATATACAAAGGGAAAGAATGGATACTCTCTACAAATTTTCAGTAATTCGTCAAAACAAGGGTACAGAATATTGGAGCAATAAAGGACAGTGGTGAAGGGGATGTTGACCTTGGCCATGTTTTCTTTAGATATTTGGAGAAGCGACACACAAAAAGTTTATATTGGTTCATTTTACTGACCCTGATAATTTTTAAAGACTTTGTTTTCTAGTAGAAGCCTAAATTTCAACTCAAAATCTAGGTTTCTAAAGTCTTCTTATCCAGGCACAGGCTGTGGGGAGCCACCTTTGACTAAGCGGTTGTTATTACCATTCCTTGCCAGAAAGAACTCCCAGCCTTTCATAAGAGACCCTTTGGGAGTACTTTAAGCAAATGCTTTGAAATTTGTAAGTGTTGATCTCATTTATGAGTGTCCAAATTCCTTGAGAGTTAAGTTCTTTGTCATTACTATAAAACATCAAATATTTGGAAAGGCCATTTATTGAGGCGGGGTCCAACATGGTGTGTGTAAAAGGGAGTGAGCTCTTCTGTGCACTGGACTCAAGTTGATGGAATGTAAAGATAGGGATGCCAGGCCAGACATCTTCTATTCTCCCTCCAGATCAAGACTCCACTCTGCTTTACCTGGCTCTTAGACCTGGAGGCTGACCTATGTGGGTTTGTGAGTGGTTCCCTTGCCTTTTGGCCTCAGGTTGGATTTGGTCAATGGGGTGTCCTGACAGAAGAGACACAGAGCAAGGAGAGAAAATTGGGAGCTATTATTCCTCTGACTCCATTCCTGATTATCCCCTTGGGCTGACTGAATTTCTTGACTAAAACTCATAGCTTCTGTCAGGGTGGCCTGGCCCTCTCTATAGAGCACTCTCCTTCTTGGTTCTAGTATCTTTCCCTTTACCTGCTCCTTGAGATCTATGAAGATCTAATAATAACTGTAAATTAATGGACCCAGAGTACTGCACTATTCCTTACAGCTTCCCTTCATTCTGCCTATGACTTTGTAAACAGCCTTCTATTAAACCCTCTTTAGATTACTCTTATTTGCCACAAACAGAAATGCTGTGAGAGCAGGGACCTCTTCTCTCTCATTTGCTGTTGTATATTTATTGGTATTTCCTGAAGGAACAAATAAATATGTTTGTGCCTCTTCTTCATTGGCTGCATTTGTACACTTGACTTAAGGGTATTGATTAGTTAGTTATCAAGGGAGCAGCTCTGTGAGCAATGGTAGTCTCCCTGAAGTTAAATTTATATAAGAATTAAGACCATATATAGAACTTCTCCATGTTCCTTTTATTTATACTTGTTTTTAAATTCTAAAAATTAAATGGAGTGGGGCGCCTGTGCGGCTCAGTTGGTAAAGTGTAGGACTCTTGATTTTGGCTCAGGTCATGATCTCATGGTTTGTGAGACTGAGCTCTGTGTTGGGCTCTGCACTGATGGTGTGGAGCCTGCTTGTGATTCTCTCTCTCCTCTCTCTGCCCCTCTCCTCCTCTCTCTCTCTCTTAATCCTTAAAACAATTAAGGTATATGGAGTTTTGAAATTCTCATGATTATAGGAATTGTGCTATAACAAATACTTGTTTTTAACATTCCTCTCACACACTTACTTCAGTAGGTTACCCTCAGACACAAGCAGAACCTTCAACAAAATCTGCTACACAGCATCATTCAAGTAAGCAGTGGGACCACATCTCTTAAACCCCATTTTTCTTAGTTGCCTCTTCAGCTTCTCCACTTCTTACTTTTTTTCTCCTTTAGCAATAAAAGTTTTATTTGCATTCTGAGATGATGATTGGCATGCTTCACTTACCCATCTTGAGATAAAGACAAGTCACACTTTCTTTGGTGCTCAAATTGAACCTCCATTTGTTTGAGTTAACCAGAAATTCTAATGTTTTCTAGTAACTCTCTTCTTAAATTTTTCTAAGGAGCAGGTTAAGCAAGTTTGTAAGTCAGGGCTCCTTCAAAGGAGCTTTGAGGCACTCATAGGGTCAAGTATCTGTGGCTGCTGGATTTTGGAGAGCCCCCTCCCTGCTGTTGCTTGCCTCCTCTTAGCACCTCCTTGCTGTTGTCGCCACAAAAAGTTTGGTTGTCCATTGCTGGAACCTGGTCTTAGGTAATTCTGTTCTAACATTTGAAGATAGCCCAGTATTATGAACTGGATTATGTGTGCCTGAATTCATCTGTTGAAGGCCTAACCCTCAGCTCCTCAGAATGTGATTATATTTGCAGAAAAGGCCTTTAAGTGGTATTTAAGGTAAAATGAGGTATGGGTGGGCCCTAAACCAATAACTGGTGTTCTTATATAAGAAGAGGAGATTGGGACACAGATGTATACAAAGACTGTGTGAAGACAAAGAGAGAAGATGGCCATCTATAAGGCAAGGAGAGAGGCCCGAAAAGAAACCAACCCTGCTAATACCTTTATCTTGGACTTCTACCCACCAGAACTGTGAGGAAATAAATTTCTGTTGTTTAAGCCACTCAGTGTTTGGCACTTGGTTATGGAAGCCCTAGAAAACTAATACATCCAGTATTTTTAAGCCCCCATGATCATGGCCAATTCACTAAGACTTAGATGGCCCTTGCAGGAATAAAATGTATACCAAGTTACTCCTTAGGCAGAGAACTCTAGAACCCAACTACTATGGACCAGCCACTTTAGTTCACGTAGGTGAATTTTATAAGGCACTCATAAGAGCTTTTCCCATTAGACATCTGTTGTGCCTACTCCTGACATGGCCTTTGTTCTTGGGTGAGAACACAGATTCACCAATGTTCAAAATACCAGTGGGACTAGAACTTAGATATGACCCCTTGAAGATGGGGACTTAATTCACCAACTAGTTTTTTTTTTTTTTTTTTTTTCCTGTTGCCATTACTAATATTGTTAAGCTTTTATTTCTTGGACTCTAGATCCCAAAAAGAAATATGTTCTTTCTCCCCCAGCCTTGAGGCCTGCCCTATTTTCTGCTCTAGGGTTTATCATTACCCATGATGACAGTGTGAGTGCATCCATGTTCTTCAGGGAAAACTCTCACTCATCAAAGTATGATTGTTTGATACCAGTGTAGTTCCTAAGGTATATACCTGTCATAGACTTTAAATTCCACATTTAAAGGTCCTTAAGGTCCACAGTGAAAAAGCATAAAATCCTGCATTTTGTCTTACTTTTAATCTGGGAAATCTAATCTAATAATTCCAACTTTTGAAACTGATGCTTTTAATGGGTCCCAGATACATTAATTAAGAAACATTCTTAGTTATTCTATCTTTGCACGCTACTTCTCTACCATGTACTTTCTTCTTACCCTATGGAATTTCTATCAGATGACTGTTTAGATTCTCAATTTATGCACCCTAGAAATTAACTGCTCTTTTTCTTGCATTGTTACATTCTGAGTGAACTCTTCAACAATGTCTTGTAATTTATTATTTTTTTGAAACTTTCTAGTCTAGAGTATAACAAGGCCATTGATTTTCTTGTTTTAATAACTATAATGTTCATTTCTAGGAATTTTTGTTTTATATTCATTTGTTCATTTTCATATCTTTTTTTAATCAAGGAGAATGTTCCTTATCTCTTTAAGGTTTCTAAAATATCTCTATTTTAAAATTGTTTTCAGATTGCTCTCTAATTTGGTATTGAAATTTCCAATTGGTGATGTGGTTGGCTTCATTTTTTGTATTATTTTTTGCTATATGGTTTGCACCTTGGGTGTGCAAGCTAATCGTGAATGGGATTCTCACCCCCACCCCCACCCTCTTCTCTCTGGACATCCCTATCCCTGTCTAGTGATTGTGTGAGTGTGTCCAACCAGCTTTGTAGGAACCTGTTTCCTCTAGTTAAGACCCCAGGTCCATACAATGTAAGGGCTAGTACACATTCTGTGGCTGACTAATGGACAGCTTGACTTGGAGCCTGACTATGAGGCTGCATTTGTGTCACTCTGCCTTCCTAGTCGTTGTATTATTTTGTGAGGGCTGTGATAAAAAAGAACTGCAGATAAGGTGGTTTAAACAACAGAAATTTATTTCCTCACAGTTCTAGAGGTTAGGATTCCAAAATCAAGTTATCAGCAGGGTTGTTTTCTTCTAAAGGCCTCTCCCCTTGGCTTGTAGACAGCCATCCTCACCAAATGTTTTCACAGGGTCTTCCCTAGTGAGTGTGTCTGTGTCCTAATCTCTTCTTCTTATAAAGATAATAGTCATATTGGATTACAGTCTATCCCAATGATCTCATTTAAACTTAATTATCTTTTCAAAGACCCCATCTCCAATCATAGTATGAGGTACTGGGTGTTAAGCCTTCATCATATGAGTTTTGGGAGAACACACTCAGCCCAGAACAGGCAAGATTCTTTACATAAGCTGTAAGCTCAGAAAATATTAGGTTTCAGCTCTTTTCAGCTTCCTTTCATGGGCGTGGAAACCTATATTGGCTCTGTTTTCAAGCAAAGAGACAGACTTCAACTCCCACATCCAAATGGATTTAGTTTCATTATTCTGTGGGTACCAAAGTCCTGGTTGTCCCTGGCCTGTTTCTACATACAGAATCTACCGTGACTGCCACTTTTGCCCCACTGCTTTCTTTGTGCTTAGCTCATTTTGCTTTGTTTTGAGCTTAGCTATAATTTTTTATCTTTCTCTTACTATATCGTATCTATCATTTTTGTAGTTTTGGATTGTGGCAAAGAGTTGTCAAAGCATGACTTAATAGTATTATTATAATGGGGCACCTGGGTGGCTCAGTTGGTTAAGCATTTGACTCTTGATCTCGGCTGAGGTCATGATCTCATGGTTTGTGAGTTTGAACCCCACATCGGGCTCCATGCTGACAGTGTGGAGCCTGCTTGAGATTCTCTCTCTCTCTCTCTCTCTGCCGCTCCTGTGAGCACGCACTCACTCTCTCTCTCTCTCTCTCAAAATAATTATATAAAAACTTAAAAAAATAGTACTATTATAATGGTTCTCAAAATTATTTTTTAAAGAGAAAAAATCTTTTGGAATCCAAACATTCACAGGAAATACAAATGTGACTATTTGATCAAGTCTGTAGTTAGATGTATATTGAGATATTTTACCAAACCAACATGATTACTAATAAACATTAGAAGATTAACTTTAATCCAATAATTTTCTTCCAGATATATATCCAATTTGTCTACATAAACAATAGTGCAATTTAAAATTTTCAAGCATAGCCCAATTTTAAAACATTGCATCATGTAGTCAGTTATTTTACAATTTGAACAACTGGGGCACAAGTCATTTTGGAAAGTTTGAATTATTTATGCTAATGGGGGAACATTGACAAGGGTAATGCAAGAATGGTAAATAGCAAATAATTTATATTTTGTTCTGCTCTGTATTTCTGTACTCTATTTAATACAGGTGTTTGATGTGTTGGGAGTTTATACCATTTCCATTCAAATGATGAAAACACGCTCTGAATATCTGATTTGAAAAATTCCCCAGCTTCCTATCCTGTTTTATCATTTGCCAAAGTCTTTCTTGTTACTGATTCCATGCTCAAGAGAGATGCTGGATTGGTTCTGACTGATTCACAACATCTGGAGCTCACCTTATCTCTTTCTAAGCTCATCCATGGTCTGACTCACATCATCCTTAAGGAGCATATTGGAAGGTAATGATGTGTTTTGGCTTCCATGGTTTTATGCAATGTCTGACTCTAGGAGGAAAAGAGAGAAATGTTCTAAAATCCTGCAGAGGCTATATGTAAACTACTAAGTCAGTAGAACATAAAGCTTATTGTATCCTCTGTGAATAATCCACAAAGGGGCTAATTCATGTATAGATATGACTGCTAAATTGCTGAGAGTTTATTGTGATGCTTTTGACAAAGAATTTAAATTATTGTCAACCTGCTTCAGTTCACCTGCACAATGAAAGGAAAAAGACAAATGAATAAAACCATACTCAGAATTACTATGATGACCACAAACATTATATAACATCTTGACATGATTTACCACTTTCTGATCACAAACCACTGACAGGCACCTTCTTGGACATAGAAGAATGACTCTACCTGACTCTCTCAAACAGTGCATAATCTTTGACCTTGATCTACAAAAATTTACCAATATAATGTATACTCTTACAAATACATATTGAGCTCTTATTATTTCTCAGAACTATTCTAGGCACTGAGATACAGTAAGTGATGAATAAAACCAGACTTCTGTCTGGGAGGTGCTCAGAGCTTGATGTTTATGTTTTTGAACTGAAATATGACCAATCATTTGGAACCATTAATAAAAAAGCAACCTATACAATGCTTTTCTATAAAAATGCTTATTAAGTGCTTTCAGATCTGAACTTTTGAATTCTAGCTGAACTACTCTGGTGTATATGTAGATGAGTTATGGTCAATTTTTCTGACAGAATTTTATGATATTTTTCTGTAACACACAGGTCAAGTCAGTGATAGATATAATGATTATGTAAGAGAATCAAAGAAATTACCCAGACAAGTTAGAAGAAAAAGATATAAGGAAAATCAGATCTCCTTACTCAAACTCAAGGGCCCATTACTCAGATTCACAGAAAATTATATAAATTTTCATTTTGCTTTATGCCTATGGACAAAACCTGGGAGAAAAAATTGACAAGACAGAGAACAATGAGTTTTCAATTTTTCTAATGTAAATAACTACTTTTTAATAACCTTATTAGTTTTATTATTCAACACTATGCCAATAATTTACCATAGTAAATTTGTGCCATAAAAACAGTCCACGTGGACATTGGTTTCTGAAGTTAAAAATGTTCAGCCAAATTTAAGAATGGGCTGACCAAAGTTTGCATGGAAATTCTATGTGGTTCTGAAATTGTGTATGTGGATTTAGAATCTGACTTGCAATTAGTACTTTTTAGGATATTATGTATGTAAAAACTTGCTGAAAAATATCATATATAGCTTTGCAGATCATAAAGTTTCTCCAATTATTTGGAATTAAACCTTAACTCAATGTTTCTCAAACTGATTTTTAACTCTTCTGCTTCAGAATCATTTGGCCAGATGCCTAGGTTCCACATCAGACTGGACCCTGGAATCTATATTTGAAATAAACTATCCTGATGATTCTAATGCATACTAAAGTTTAACCTCATCATTTCATAAGGCACTTATTTTTTGAAATTGTCTTCTGGCTTATATATAACTTATATTGTTTTATTCATTAAAAATGTTAACTTCCATTTAGGCAATTGAAAAACATCAAAGAAAATGTTCATTATTGAAGGATTTTTTACATATTAAAGAACAGTTCACTTGTGAAAAAAGGCTGCTTAACCTCATCCATATTTTACCAATGCTGGCTAATTCTTATTTTCATCATTTTTTAAATGTTTATTTACGTTTGAGAGAGAAAGACAGAGAGAGAGAGAGAGAGAGAGTGTGTGTGTGTGTGTGTGTGTGTGTGTGTGAGAGAGAGAGGGGGAGGGGCAAAGAAAGAGGGAGACACAGAATCTGAAGCAGGCTCCAGGCTCTGAGCTGTCAGCACAGAGCCTGACTTGGGGCTTGAACCCAGGAACCCCGTGATCATGACCTGAGCCAAAGTCAGACACTTAACCAACTGAGTCACCCAGGCACCCCAATTCTAATAATTTAATTTGTAAAGTATGACTTTCTAAACTAATATTAGAATTAACCTCTTAAAACATGGGAGTATTTTCCTTTGACTTGTGTAATAAAAGGGAAATGATCTTTAATATGTACATTTGACTAGAGTGATTAACGTTATAACTCATTTGTTTTTCAATTACATTCCTTTGTTACCCAAATAAATCTTGCAGCCTCAGTTGACACAATTTCCAAAGAATCAAATATTTTTTTAAAAAAGTGTCCAGCCAACAAAGACAACTAAAGAATTCCAATGTCTACCTACTTCCTTCATAGTATTTTGAAGAGAATTTCTTAATTAGGTTTCTAAAAAGTCCTTCCTAAATTCTCCAGTTCTCTTGCTACCCTGAAGTTGTTACTGAACATCCCACATTATGAATTTGAAACCAACAAACATAATTATCTTCTCCTCCTTCCTGATTCTTTCTATTATTTACATAGATATAGTCTCTGCAAATATTCTTTTTCTCCTCACTTGTATATCATGATTATTGTAAGTCAGAAGATCTGAGGACCTGACTGATAGATGCTCTCTATTACTTACTTCTAATACTTGCTTCTAATGTGAATAAGAACTGACTGAAAATATGATTATACACCTGGAAGTTTTGATGGTGGCTTGAGATTTAAAAATTACATTTCTATCAATATGCCCTTAATATTACTGTTATCAAGAGAAACTAGCTGTGTGAATTCTCTGAAATAAAAAATGTATTTTTTAAATGTTTTTTAATGTTTATTTATTTTTGAGAGAGAGAGAGACAGACAGACAGACAGACAGACTATGAATGGGGGAGGGGTAGAGAGAGAGGGAGGCACAGAATCTGAAGCAGGCTCCAGGCTCTGAAGCTGACAGCACAGAGCCTGATGCGGGGCTCGAACCCACTAAACATGAGATCATGACCTGAGCCGAAGTTGGACGCCCAACCAACTGAGCCACCCAGGGGCCCCAGAAAAACATTTTAACATTTGTAATTTTGGCATCTAGTAATATAAAATTTTGTGGTGTATAATTTCAAAATCTACTATGATATATGATGTGTAATTAAATATGAAATGCTACACAGTACGTATTCATTGTTGATTCCAGGCCACGGCAAAAATCTTTTCATGTTAATGTTGGTACTTTCACAGTTAAATGTGATCGAAGTACCATGAAACCATATATGGACTTCGGATTTTTGCCACAGGGAAATTTTTATTACATGCTTTGCCTTCAATTTACTTTAATAACATTTAATAATAATATATTGCATTATGTAGCACCTTTTAGCCAAGGATCCCAAAGCACAATATAAACATTAATTCTTAAAACTTTCTAGAAGATTAGTAAGTATTTTTAAACTCATTAAAATTTTAATAAAAATATAAACACACGCTATAGCTGAAGCTAACATATTAAATGACTTAGTTTGCTAGAGAATAGAAGCTTTACAGTTTTAGCTCCTGGATTTTGAAATTCATTGTTTATTAAAAATAAAACAAAAGGGTTTTTTTTTTCTTAGTGCAATGTAATACATATTCATTGCAGAAAAATTTAGAAAGTACTTAAAAAATATGAAAAAGAATTTAAAATTACCCACTCTACAACATAGAGGTAAGCACTCTTAATATTTGGTATACTGTCTACAAAACCTCTTTACATGCACATGTACAAATATACTTTTAACATCATATTATCATTAAACATATGTGTGCATTTTCCCGCCTAATATTTGTAGCATTTTCTAACATTTTGAAGTATTTTTGAATTTATGATTTTTCAATGACTACATAATAAACATTAGGTGAATACATAATGATTTATTTAACCATTCACATACCTTTGGATGTTTAGGCTATTCCAGGTTTCTAAGATTATCAGTAATCTGGTAAGGGCCATCCCTATGCAAAACATCTTTATCTTCCCCTCTGTTTATTTCTTTAGAGTATATTTTACAAGTGGAATTATTGTGTCAAATGGCATTAAAATAACCTTAGCTATTTGTATGTGTTAAGAATTCAGTTTCCAGAAAGATTTTACTCTTTTACTTAACTATTTGTTAAATCTTTTACTTACAAAGTTAAAACTGGGTTTAAAACTCATGATAATGGGTGCCTAGGTGGCTCAGTAGGTTCAGCATCTGACTTTTGATTTTGGCTCTGGTATAGTGAGATGGAGAGCCCAGTGTTGGGCTCTGACCTACATATGGAGCCTGCTTGGGAATCTCTCTCTCTCTACGTCCCCCAGTTTGCATTCTCGCTCTCTCAAAAATAAATAAATAAATATTAAAAAATTAAAAAAAAAAAGATCTCCTGATAAAATAATCCAGAAAAAATCCTGAAGCTAAAGAAAAATAAGATAAAAGCACAATGATTAAGAGAGTTGGCTTTGGAGTCAGTCATTCTGAGGTTTGAATTTAACCTGTGTGGCTTCCGGCAAAATAATTAATTTTTAAGTCTCAATTCTACATCTGTAAATTGGGGATTATAATGCCTATTTTATGGAGTTGCTATAAACTTTAAATAAAATGAGATATACAAAGCAATTAGAAAAATTCTGGAAATTTCTCACTAGTTAAATGTCTCTTCTACTCCCATGGATGTTAAAATTTACTTATATGCTGACAAATCATAATGATACAACCCCAGGTCACTGTTTTCTGAGTTTCTGAGTTGCATATCCAGTTCCCTACTTGACATCTTCATTTGAATGTCTCATAGGCACCCCAGTCATAAAACTGCTAAAACTCTAATATTTGATATATTTTTTACAAGTCTTACTTAATGCATATAGGCAAATGTATTTTGTTTTACAATATCAGGTCATTATGAACTGTATTTTCAGGGTTCTCCAGAGAAACAGAGAAATCTATGTCTATAGAGTGAGAAAGAGAGAGATTTTTAAAAATTGGTTCATGTGATTGTAGGGCTGCCTAGCCCAATATGTGCAGGGCAGTTTGGCAGCCTGGAGACACAGGGAAGAACCAAAGTTATGGGTTGAGTCTGCTGGCAGAATTTCCTTTTCCTCAGAGCTCGCAGTCTCTTTCTCTTAAAGCCTTCAGTTAGATTAGATGAGAGACTCAATTACATTATAGAGGATAATCTGCTTTGTTTAAAGTCTTCTAATTTAAATGTAGGGAGATGGTGGAGCATGAGGACCCTAAGCTCATCTCCTTCCATGGATACAACTAACATCCACATCAGTGTAAATAACCCAGAAAACAACCTGAATAGTGGCAGAGCAGACTCTCCACAACCAAATGTAGAGAAGAAGCCACATCAAAGAGGGTAGGAAAGGTGGAGTTCTGACCCACCAGACTGTCTGCTGAAGGGAGGGATACCAGGGTCCTGGAGAGGGGAAAGAGACAGACTCTCATACCCTGGAACAGGAAACCCAGCATTTGGTTCTGAAACCAAAAGGGCATAATTTTGCAAGTTCTTACAATCTGTGGGGCTTAACACCTGGAACTTTAAAAATCAGCAGGCTCAGCTCTGAGAAAGCCAGGTGGGTGAAAGGAAACCAAGTCCCTGCCCTTAAAGAGACGGCACAACAAGCAATCCAGAAGAGATACAGCATAGAAGCAACAGGTTGAAAAATGTCCAATGTATATGGGAGGGAGATTTGTTTACTAATCTCAGTGCATGTGCTGGAGATCTTTGGGAGACTTCTCTAAGAACAAAAGAGCTGTCTGGAGCCATTTCCCTCCCCTGCCTCCCAGCCTAGAAGCATAGACACCTGTGGGAACAGTGCAGTGCCAACACTCTCTATCTGGCTTGCTAACAGGGAGCCCTGTGTTCACTGCCCATGTGTTCTCCTGTGGACACACCCCCCTCCAATATGCCCTTGGCCAGAGTCCGTCTTGCATGGTGGCACAAGCCTGGCAATGTGTAAGCAGCCTGACAGGAGCCAGCACCACTTCAAAGTGATTTCTGCCCTAGGGAAAGGGGAAGATAACCACACACACCAATCTGATTGCAGTCCCAGCAGTGGGCTGGGGGCAGACATTTGGTTTGACTGCAGGCCCTATCAACCAACAAAAGCTTCTTAGGGGACAACACAAGGGAAGCACCCTCCAGTTTGGTGTTATCTCATCCCTGGCAAATGCCTGGTCTGGCTAAACTCAAGCTCAAGGTGGCCTAAGACTGGCCCACTAACAACACAGGGACCAAACTCTGCCCAAAATAGGCAAAAAGAACCATTGCAGTCAATGGGACTGAAAGCAAAAGCATCTCAGTCACAACAGCAGAGCATACATAACACACAAAGGAGACATATCTGAAGCACCAGCTCCTGGTGAATAGGGGATATTGCACTGTAGGGCACTACCGGACCTCTTCTTCAAAAGGCCATTACTTTTAAGAGCAGGAGATGTAGCTGACTTTCCTAACATAAAGAAACAAACACAGAGAGTTAGACAAAATGAGGAGACAGAAGAATATGTCCCAAATGAAAGAACAGGACAAAATCACAGCAAGGGAACTAAATGAAATGGAGATAAGTAATGTGTCTGATAGAAAATTTAAAGTAATGGTCATAAAGATACTCATTGAACTTGAGAAAAGAGTGGAGGACCTCAGTGAGACCTTTAACAAAGAGAGAACAAACATAAAAAAGAACCAATCAGACATGAAAAACTCAATGAATGAAATGAAAAATGAACTAAATGGAATAACTAGTAGACTAGAGGAAACAGAAGAATGGGTTAGTGACCTGGAGGAGAGAGTAATGGAGAACAGTCAAGCTGAACATGAGAAAGAAAAAAAAAAAAAAAAGAAAGAAAAATGGAAATTGACTTAGGGACTCAGTAACACCATCAAGCATAATAATATTTGCATTATGGGGATGCCAGAAGGGGAAGACAAATGAGAAAATTTATTTGAAGAAACAATAGCTGAAAACATCCTGAATCTGGGGAAGGAAACAGATATCTAGATCCAGGATGCACAAAGAGCCCAAAACAAAATCAACTCAAGGAGTTACACACCAAGACACAGTAACTAAAATGGCAAAAAGTAGTGATAAAGAGAGAATTTTAAAAGCGGCAAAATAAAAACAGTTACATAAAAAAGAAACCCTGTAAGGATGACAGCTGATTTTTCAGCAGAAATTTTCAGGCCAGAAAGGAGTGGCATGATATATTTAAAGTGCTGAAAGAAAAACAAAACAACTTGTAGCCAAGATTACTCTATCCAGTAAGGCAATCATTCACAAAGAGATAAAGGGTTTCCAGACAAACAAAAGTTAAAGGCATTCATGACCACTAAACCAGCCCTACAAGACATGTTAAAGGGGACTCTTTGAATGGAAAGGAAAGATCATAAGCAGGAGTAAGAAAAGTAGGAAGCACAAAAGCAGTAAAATTAAGTATATCTATCAAATTCAGTCAAGGGATTCACAAAATAAAAGGATGTAAAGTATGACATCATATACCTAAAAGGTGGACAGGGAAAGGAATAAAGAATGGGTTCAACTTTAAGTGACCATCAACTTAATATGGACTGCTATATGCATTAGATGTTGTACACAAACCTATTACAACCTACCACAAATAAAAAACCAGTAACAGATATGCAAAAAATAAAAAGAATCAAGTATATCACTAAAAAAGCCAGCAAATCATGAGAAAAGGGAGCAAGAGATGAGAGAACAGAGAACTACAAAAACAACCATAAAGCAAGTAACAGAGTGGCAATAAGCACATACCTATCAATAAGTATTTTGAATGGACTAAATGTTCCAATGAAAAGACACAGGATGACAGAATGGCTAAAAAGCAAGTCCCATCTATATGCTGCCTACAAGAGACTTATTTCAGACCAAAAGACACATGCAGATTGAAGTTGAAGGGGTGGAAAAGCATTTATCATGCAAATGGAAGTGAAAAGAAAGCCAGGGTAGCAATGCTTATATTAGAAAAAAATAGACTTTAAAATAAAGACTGTAACAAGAGACAAAAAAAGACACTACATAATCATTAAGGGGACAATCCAACAAGGAGAGATAACAATGAAAGAGGGTTTCAATATTCACAATATTCACAAATCAATCCATGTGACACATCACATCAACAAGAGAAAGGATAAAAACCATTTGGTCATTTTGATAGATGCAGAAAAACATTTGACAAAATACAACACCCATTCATGATAAAAATTCTCAACAAAGTAGGTTTAGAGGAAACATACCTCAATATAATAAAGGCCATATATGAAAACCCACAGCTAACATCACATTCAATGCTGAAAAACAGAGCTTTCTGCTTAATATCAGGAACAAGACAAGGATATGCACTCTCACCAGTTTTATTCAACATAGTACTGGAAGTCCTGGCCACCACACTCAGACAAGAAAATGAAATAACAGGCATCCAAATTGGTAAGGAAAAAGTAAAACTTTCACTATTTGCAGATGACACGATACTATATATATAAAACCCTAAAGACTCCACCAAAAAACTACTAGAACTAATAAATGAATTCTGTAAGGTCATGGGACACAAAATCAATATACATAAATTTGTTACATTTCTATACACTAACAATTAATTAGTAGAGAGAGGAATTAAGAAAACAATCCTATTTATGATTGCATCAGAAATAATAAAATACCTAGGAATAAACTTAAACAAGGAGGTGAAAGACCTCTACTCTGAAAACTATTAAGCACTGATGAGAGAAATTAAAGATCACTCAAACAAATGGAAAGATATCCCATGCTCATGGATTGGAAGAACAAATATTGTTAAAATGTCCATACTACACAAAGCAACCTACAGATTTAATATAATCCCCATCAAAATACCAACAGTATTTTTCACAAAACTAAAGCAAACAATGGTAAAATTTGTATGGAACCACAAAAGGTCTAAAGTAGGCAAAGCAATTCTGAAAATGAAAAACAAAACTGGAGTTATCACAATTCCAGACTTCAAGGTATATTACAAATCTGTAATGATCAAAACAGCATTGTACTGGCATAAAAATATACACATAGATCAAAGGAACAGAATATAAACCTACATTATATGGTCAATTAATCTTTCACAAAGAAGGCAAGAATATGCAATGAGAAAAAGACATTCTTTTTTTTTTAAGCTTTATTTATTTAATTTTGAGAGAGACAGAAAAAGCACAAGTAGGGAAGGGGCAGAGAGAGAGGTAGAGAGAGAATCCCAAGCAGGCTCCACACTTCCAGTGCCAAGCCCAATGTGGGGCTCAAACTCATGAGGTCATGACCTGAGCCGAAACAAAGAGTCAGACGCTTAACTGACTGATCCACCCAGGCACCCCGAGAAAGATGATGTTTTTAATGGTGCTGGGAAAACTGGTCACCTACATGCAAAAGCAAGAAACTAGACCACCTTCTTACACGATACAAAAAAATAAACTTAAAATGGACTAACGACCTCAATGTGAGTCCTAAAACTATAAAATTCCTAGAAGAGAGCACAGGCAGCAATTTCTCTGACATAAGTGGGAGCAACATTTTTCTAGATATGTCTCCTGAGGTAAGGGAAATAAAAACAAAAATGAACTATTGGGACTACATCAAAATAAAAAGCTTCCACTCAACAAAGGAAACAAATTAACGAAACTAAAAGACAACCTACTTAATTGGAGAAGGTATTTTCAAATGACATATCCACTAAAGGGTTAGTATCCAAAATAAATAAAGAACTGATACAATTCAACACCCCAAAACCAAGTAATCCAATTAAAAAATGGGCAGAAGACATGAACAGATATTTCTCCAAAGAAGACATACAGATGCTCAACACCATTCATCACCAGGGAAATGCAAACCAAACTATAATGCACTATCACCTCATAGTTGTCAAAATGGCTAAAATAAAAAAAAAAAATCAAGAAACAAGTACTGTCAAGCATGTAGGGAAAAGGGAATGCTTGTGCACTGTTGGTGGGAATGCAAAATGGTGTAGTCACTGTGGAGAATCGTATGGAAATTCCTCAAATGATTAAAAATAGAACTACCATATGAAGCAGTAATTTCACTACTAGGTATTTACCCAAACAATACAAAAACAGTAATTTGAAAAGATACATGCACCTCTATGTTTACTGAAACATTATTTACAATTGCCAAATTATGGAACCAGCCCAGTATCGATCCATAGATGAATGGATAAAGAAAATATGGTGTATATACATACACACACACACACACACACACGCACGCACACACACACACAAATGGAATACTACCCAGCCATAAAAACGAATGAAATCTTGACAATTGCCAACAACATGGGTGGATCTAGAATACAAATAAGTCAGTCAGAGAAAGACAAATACCATACAGTTGCACTCATATGTGGAATTTAAGGAACAGAACAAATGAGCTAAGGAAGAAAAGGAGAGAGAGACAGACTGAGAAACCAAGAACCAGACTTTTAACTCTAGAGAACAAAGTGATGATTACAAGAGGGGAGGTGAGTGGGGGGATGGATGAAATAGGTGAAGGGAGTTAAGAGTACACTTACTGTGATGAGCACCGTGTAATGTACAGAATTGTTGAATCACTATATATATAACACTATACTGGGATATATATATGGATATATATATATATATATATCTAAAATATATAACTATACTGGAATAAAATAAAATAAATAATAAAATAAAATAAAAAAGAAAAGGAATACCCTCATAGAGAAATGATTCTATGACACCAACAGGCAAACCACAGAAGAAATATAAATGGATAATAAATGTATTAAAATATTCAATCTCACTAATCAAATAAACGTTAATATGCCATTTTCATCCCCCCCCCTAAAAAAAAATCTTCATAGCTATATCTAAACTGATTTGTCACCGCCAAATATCTGGGCACCATAACCTAGCCAAGCTGACACATAAAATTAACCATCACACTAAATGTATGCATACTAATTACTAATTAAATGACTCCTTATTCCCTAATCTTATGCTTTTGCAGTTTTCACCAACTCACTATAGCCTCTCAGCATTTATCTACCTGTACAAGTCAGCATACCTAGAGCTGATGGTCTTCTCCCGTATAACCATATCAAATCTTTTATCAGGTTTTATGTATTTCACTTTCTTTTATTTTTTTTTTTAATTTTTAAAAATGTTTAATTTGTGAGAAAGAGACAGTACGAGTAGGGTAGGGGGAGAGAGAGAGAGAGGGAGGCACAGAATCCAAAGCAGGCTCCAGGCTCTGAGCTGTCAGCACAGAGCCCAACCTGGGGCTTGAACTCGTGAACCGTGAGATGATCTTGACCTGAGCCGAAATTGGACACCCAACCGACTGAGCCACCCAGGCACTCCATATGTATTTCACTTTCTAAATGTCACTCCAATCTAGTTCCTTTTGTCATCCACTGCTATTGTCCTTGTCCAAGCCACCACTGTCTCTAGTCTAGACTACTGCACTGTTGCCCTACCCAGTCAATTTTCAACCTGGCAAGCCAACTCATCTTTAAAATTCCATGTTTTTACTTAAAAAAAAAACATCTTCAAAAGTTTATATAAGAATAAACATTTGATTCTTTACCATTACCTACAAGGCTATTCATGCTCTGGTTCCTGTCAACTCCTCTGAACACATCTCTTGCCTTTCCCCCTAAACTTAACCACTCATTCTCCAATACTACTGTCTGCTTTAGTTCCTGGAAATTGTCTCACTCTTTATTGCTTGAAGGCCTTTGCATAAGTTATTTCTTCTGCAAATTCCCTTTCTCCCTAATTCTTTGCATGCCTAGGTCTTTCAAATTCCAAAGTCTTAGTTTAAATCTTACACTAAAAGCAGCTTTCCCTGGATATTCTACCTACAGCTATCCTTCGTACAGTACCTTATTCTTTTTCTCATTTAAGTGGCCACAGTATGTTGTGTTTAAATATACATTTAGTTGTTTACTAGATGTCATTTATACTAGTCTTTAACTTCCATGAAGGCAGTATGGACCATGGCTTCTTGATTCACTGTGGTACATCCAATGCCTAACATACTGCATGAAGAAGGCATTTGTTCAGTAATAACTAGATGAAATAACAAATATAGACTTAGTAGGTAAAAGCTGCGAATTTTGTGAATATTACTTTATTTGGAAAAAAGATTTTTGTAATGTAACTGAGACTCTCAGGATGAGATCACCCTGGGTTATCCAAGTGGACTCTAAATCCAGTGACAAGTGTCCTTATAAGAGATAGAAGAGGAAAAGACACAGACACACAGACAAGAAGTCCATGTGAAAATGGAGGCAAAGACTGCAGCAATGCAGTCACAAGGAATGCCAACAGCTACCAGAAACTGGAAGAGTCAAAGGACTCTCCCTCAGAAGCTCCAAAGGGAGTATGGCCCTGCTGACACCTTGATTTTGGACTTCTGGCCTCCAGAACTATGAGAGAATAAATTTCTGTTGTTTTAAGCCACTCAGTTTGTAGTAATTTGTTACAGCAGCCCGGGGAAACTAATGCAGTGGTGAAGAGTCTGTTATTAAAGACTGAAAGTTTCTACATTCTGGAAGACTAGCATTTTTAAACTTTCAGCAACCTTTTAATATGAGAATGTTCATAGCATAAAAGCCATTAGGGGACAGCTGGGTGGCTCAGTTGGTTAAGTGTCCAACTTTGGCTCGGGTCATGATCTCATAGTCCATCAGTTCGAGCCCCGCATCAGGCTCTGCGCTGACAGCATTAAAGCCATTAGAAGTGTTACATGTGTAAAATTCTGACATTCCTAATTCAGAATATAAACCACTGTATTGTAATAGTCATTATCATCACCACACACACAATATTACTACCTATTAGCTGAGATGAAGGCATGTTGGCATTTTTATCTCTTTATATCACTGATTCCTACTTTTATAGACTTTTCTTCCGTAAAATAAATGCATCAAATATAATTATAAAATGGGTTCCATTTTTCACTGTGCATACAGGGAGGCTTAAATAGATTTAGCCATAAGTTGTAATGAAACAATAATCATCGCTATTTAATACTTATAAGAATATAGTTTTTGCTAATTGTACAAGTAAGAAACAGAGGTTCACAGAGATCCACAGCACTACTAGTCAGTAGAGAGTGGCACTTGGACAGGGGTCAACCTAACTATTCTGTGTTCCAAGACACCATAATCCATGTAGTGGATGCTATGTCTCTTCTATAAGTCATGTGAAGTGACTTGAAAAATCCATTCATTTTATTTTGTTAGAAATTCAATGTAATAGTTCCTCTAAGGACACATTCTGATTTGAAAGAATACCTAAGCACTAATAGCAAAACTTCTGATATGGGAAGATATTTTTAGGACATTCCTATTGAATTAAAGCCAATCTAGGATATGAAATTGCTTATTGTGCACACATATAAGGTTGACCCTGAATCTGTAGGATGTGACTCACTTGAAACAGATGGAAAATTGAAATCTGGGCTGACTGTACAGTTTTATTCCACTAATCAGCTTCATATATATTTGTGTAGAACATCATCTGTTCTATTCAGGGGGAGGAGCTTAGAGACATTGTGTCTATATTATAATGTGGGCTGCCAAAGACCCTTATGTGATCTGTGGCTGCACTGATTAATGCCTCATAGCTCAATGATGGGAGTGTGACAGCCTTCTATGCTTCCAACCATTGATGTTCTCTTAATCAGTATATTCTTCTAATGGTTGAAGCAATAACCTCACCTTGGCAATCCAAAATCTTATTCATAAAAAAAATACGATTTGTGTTCAAATTTTCACTTTGTTACTTACCAGCAGTATAACTTGAGCAGATGAACCAACTTCTTGAATTTTGGTTCCCTTATTGTTAGCATACTGATGAAAAAATATCCTGGTGCTGTTAAAAAAGCGGGGGGGGGGGGGGAGGCCCAAACACACATGCATTGCCTAATATGTATTATGTATTCAATTCATGTTAATTTTATTTCTTGAACCATTCAATAAATATTTTTTGAAAACCTGCTATGTGCCAGTCAGAAAGAAAGGATCATTGATCAACTTGATGTGGGTGATGTGGAAATCTAATCAAAAACTTTTAGATGTACCTATCCTTTCTGTTGCTATCTCTAACAACCCAGCTCTGGGGAAGGTGGAGAAAATTAACTGGATTTCAATGGTTTCAGTGGAAGACTGGCCCAGTAGGCTGCCATCAGAAGCCCCAATGCCCTCTCTTTGCCAAGCCATCAGTGGGCACTGCTCTGGAGACCAACTAATGAAGAGTGTTCAATGTCACTTTGTCAGTAATGCTTTTTGACAGCTGTCAGTTCTTTGAGAAGTCTAAATGGACAAGAAACTGTCTGTATAGGCCAAATTATGTGGGATCAGAGACAGAGTTGTAAATGACACCTCAAATCACCTACCCATGTCAATGTAATGAAATTGGAAATGGTACTAAAAGATGTTGGCTGGCTTTATGTTCCGATAGCAGTTTTTGCTTTAATGTTCTTCTTTGGTCAATGTTTTGGCTAGCTATAATTCCAACCCTCTATTTTGACTAAATCATATGATTATATCTTCTTTAGTTACATACATAACTTGGCCAAAACAAAAATATTTACATAAATTACTAAAATTGCTCTGTGACAATGGGAAGCTCAAAACTGACAAACCCCAATAGGTATACATTACTAGAAGGTATAGAGTTGGCTTGTCAAGAATATCAATTGAATGAGTAGGGCATACATTTAACGAAAGAAGAAATAAGAAGTCTGGTTCCTCTGGGAGCTTGCAACATAACACTGGCATGAGGAAAGTCCCATAAACATATACATAGCCAATGATAACTTTTTCAAGGGTAATGAGTGTTATTAGAAGGATAGGATAAAAGCAATGTGAATCTGGGAAGGCTTCATGGAAAATGTGAGTTTTGAATTAGGGTTTGAATGTTTTGAAGGGATAAGGCTTGGCAGAAAAATTGTTTTGGGCAACATAGGCAATGAAAATGTCGTAGGCAATCTCTTCTCATTTTACACCCTTTCTGCATCCCTAGGATACATCATGATTTCAAGCACTTCTTATATATTGAGTATTTCCAAATTTGCACATATAACGCAGTAGATCCAACTGCCTACTGATATATTTACTTGCCTTCTCCAGAAGATTCCTAAATGCAACCTATTTAAAACAAAACTTATCAGTATCCCCCTCCCTATTCCACTTCCATATTGCCTCTGTCAGCGAGGGGCATTACTATCCATCTATTGGCCTAAATTTATGGCCTAAATCTATAGGCCATCTATTGGCCTAAATTTATGACTCATTCTTGACACATCTACTCCCTCACTTCTACTTTCAATCAGTGGGCAAAGTCTATCAACTTTACTGCAGAACTACTTCTATTAATTACCTACCTTTCTCCACCCTCACAGCCATGCTACTAGTCCAAGCCACCAGCAAGAACCTCCAAATTTGTCTTTATGTAATCACTCTTGTCCCTTCCAATTCATTTTTTAGCTTTTACCCAGAGTGATCTATAAATGCAAATCTGATATTTTCCTGCTGCTTAAAATTTTCACTGTCTTTCCATTTTTAATAGGTTAATACCCAAACTTCTTACTAAGGACTTACAAGGTTGCTTCACAATATGGCCTCACCGTCCTCTTCACACTCATTTAGTGCCACGCTACCTCTCATTCTCTTGTCTCAGTTATAACAGATTCCTTCCAATGTCACAAATAGGCCATCATCTTTACCTTCTCTGATTTTTCACAAAATCTTACTTGGAAATACAATTGGGAATATTTATTCATTCAGAAGTAAATACAAACCATGATGAGGGCAATAAAAGAAAAGGGTGTGATAAGGGAATCTAATGAGAATGGAGGCTGGAGGAAGCTGCTGAGTATGTATTTGCTAGTGTGGGATAAAGAACATTCCAGAAAAAGTGACAAAATGTTCAAAGGTTCTGATGTAGAAAGAACATGTCAAGTTAGAGGGTATGTAGGGAAGAAAAAGGATAGTGAATGAGAAGGCAAGTGGGATGAGAGTTGAGGCTGAAGTAGCTGTGGGCCAGACAATAAAGGATCTCCTGATCATGTTGAAGATTTTAGGTATGGGAAAATATAAGTTGTTCCTGTGTGATTGGTAGTTGGGATAAGGAGAATCTGGAAATACAGACATTTGTTTGTAGGGTCCCAGTATTAATGGTGACAGTTGTCATTCAGTTAGGGAAACAAAGAGGTGGAGGTATGACCACATGAAACCCAACTTAGGAAGGATGTATTGGTAGAATTGGTGCTGGGCCTTGGGAGCATGTGAGAGAAGAGGGACTGAAGAGGACGCCGCAGTTCTGTTTCTAGTGTCTAGGTGGGTAAGGGTGCCCCTTGACCATAGCAGACAAGTTGAAGTGAGGCTAGGGTTCGAGGGAAAGGATGCTGGTTCAATTTTGTCACAGTTTTAGATCTTGGCAGATAACGAAAATTATTTTGTAGACAGCACAAAATATGTCATGAGAAAGAGGATGAGGGGTCAAGACTTGAGGTATTGATCTAAGAGCCATCTGTGGTCAGTGAGGAGTAGTGATGTTGCTTTGCAGTAAGCAAGAAAATGTGACAATATAGAATTTATTAGACCAGGTTAGCTGGGTTCCTGGATTTTTATTAATGGTGCTTAGTTGCATCAGCATGGGGCACAAGTATGGACAGCAGTGCTTACAAGGGAAAGGCAAAGCTGAAGGAGGGGAAGGTTAAAGAGAATAAAAACCATACACAAACCCAGTGTTCACTGCCAAGGATCAGCTTTAGGGAACAGCTAAAGAGAAAACTGGGTTCACATCAACATTTAAGAAAGCCATGGGCACCTGGGTCCCCATTTGGTTAAGCTACTGACTTCAGCTCAGGCCATGATCTTGCAGTTTGGGGGTTCGAGCCCCATGTCAGGCTCTGTGCTGACAGCTCAGAGCCTGGAGCCTGCTTCAGATTCTGTGTCGCCCTCTCTCTCTGTCCCTCCCCTACTTGCGCCCTTTCTCTCTTTCAAAAAAAATGAATAAAAAACATTAAAAAAAACATTTAGGAGAGCCTTCAATAATAACAGAAAGAATGACAAGATCAGAACAGGAGAGCACATGGGTGGAAAAGTGTATGCAAGTGGGAATAATGGGCTGATAATCAGACTTTGAGCCCTGATAATATGTTGATTTTATAGTAGGGCTATGTGTATATGTTTGAAGTATTACAGGTGTCTCTTCCTTCTTAGCCTTTTTTTTTTTTTTTTTTTTTGAGTGAGAATTTTGCCAAGACATTTGTTAGCCTGGTGATCTTGGGGAAGTCACTTAATCTTTTATATTTAAGCTCCATGCGTTTTAAATTAAAGAATGCTATTCTATTAGGTGGCTATGGTCTCTAAGTGAGCCAGTGTATGACAAAGTGACCAGCAGTGTGTCTGCTCCATTCTGTCCCTCCTAGTTCCAGCAGGTCACTAAGGGAATAAGATCATTGCTTCTAGTTTCTACTCCTGCTGCTTGTTGCTATTGGAGCCCTTACACTATTTTACAAGGCTTCTTCATTTAGGAGGAAATCAGATGCCATCTGCTTGACAACTTCTTAGATCTATTTCCATGAAAGAGATTATTGCCACAATTTTTGAATTCATGAGGATTTCATCGATGCAGCAATGAGCATCAGTGTCCTTGATGACTCTTTCATCTCTAGGTTACACAGAATAAGACGGCACCTGTAAACTCATTGTAATTTGCAGAGCGGCACATACCTTTGAAAAATGATTTGTAATTCTCATGGCTAGCTCTCAAAGTATTTTTTAAATGACTATGAGCTGAACAAGGACAAGACAACCATGTAAGGCTTTAAAGAGGCACCTGACAGACACAGATATCACACATCTGTTTTGATAGTCACTGGAACACTGGGAAGAGGTCTAATTCCACTGATCACAAATATATTTCACAAGGACTTACATGTGGATTTTTTTCATGTCCCTCATATATTCTATAAAAATGTGTTACTTTTTTAGTATTTTGCTTGCTTTAACTTAAGGGAAAAAAATAAGTTACAAGATGATCTTAGGTCTTTTTTTTTTTTTTTTTAAGACTGGCACTGGATGCCAAAAACACTTATAAGCATAATAACAATGCAAACAGAGATAATGTTATAAGGCTTGCTATGGATGGATGCTCACTTATTTCTGACTACAGCCAAAAGATACCAACTATTAATTCCCAAATGGCTTTGCCATCAAAAGTTTATTTATTTATTTTTTCTGGGAACATTTAGAGTTTCTACATTAGGATGTCCCAAAATACATTTTATTTTTTTTGAATTTGAGATCAGGGCAAAAACATACGTAAATGACAAAACCTACATCCTTGAATTATCAGGACACATGTAGCATTCCAGTAGGAGTTACTGGAGAATTTGTTCTTACAGAAGGGAAGAGATGGGAATCTTTGATAGCCATGTTGTGCCAAGGCCAGGGGCTGTACCTGACCTTGTGAGGTCAGGCCTGGGTAGGGAGTGGGAGTCAAAAAAACTTAAACCTCACCTTACTATAAACAATTACCCTTAAACTTTTTTTTTTTATGTTTATTTGTTTTTAACAGAGAGAGAGAGAGAGAAACAGATCATGAGCAGGGGAGGGACAGAGAGGGAGACAAAAGGACTCCAGGGGGGCTGCGGTCTGCACTGTCAGCACAGAGCCCGATGTGGGGCTCAAACTCGTGGAGATCCTGACTTGAGTCAGTGTGGGACCCTTAACCGACTGAGCCATCCAGATGCCCCCAAACAATTAATTCACAAAACTGGCTCGTGTACTTCTTCAGTGAAGCCTCAGGCAGCAGATACAGGTTTTGTTCATATTTTATTTGAGGTGGTCCCTCATCAGTATTGCACTCTGGGTTCTCTTATGTAAAAATGTTGGAAGGATGATGAGAATTAGTAACAATTAACTGTCAGTTTTAAAACAAACAAGATTTTTGTCTTGAATATTGTATTCATTCTCAGCAAGAAACTGTAATCATTTTACCTGAAAAATATGGATTGATCACTATTGTCTCACTCTCCAAGTGATAACTTTGGAGTTACTAATAATTCGTAGCAATAGCCATAGTACAAAATGATAAGAAACACAAGAAGGTCACTCACATAAAGACTTCCTTATTATTAGCTTATAGGTTTTAGCTGATTAAAAGTCATTTTGTTCCTAAAGATTCTTTGACTAGCTCTTTTTTTTCATTGTCTTCTTCTGTAATCTGTTTTCTTGTTGCTAAGTAATCTATTTAAAGTATAGTATTACTTAAAGAATATGATATTAGCATGATTTGCTCTGAGGGTGTTAACCTAATTTAAGAAAAATTTAAATTCAGTTTTAATATCTCAGTGGTATTATGCTTTGTTAAAATTGCATTTCTGGAAAAACTCACTCATCTGTAACAGTTTAAACATGAACCCGTTACCTATATACTATATTAGCTGAGTAAAAAATGAATTTCCTTTTTACTGTTTTTCTTTTCAATACATCTTGTGAAATCATAAGAGAATTCTGCAATTTATATAGGGAAATTTGGCTGCCATTTGCTTGGACTGTGACATATGACTATAATTTGTAACTTTCCTTCCAACGCTTGGTTATTTGTTATCTGAATATCTGAGTTTCAGTAGTATGAATTAGTGCATGAACAATGGAAAAGGAAAAAAAGGTACTCTATAATTCTCAGGGGTATGGTGTGCTACTGTACTTAGAAATATGGGCTGAGAAACACATTTAGGTACAGAATTTGTATTCAGCTTATCTGGATGATTTACATGGCTCTGTGTGACTTGCATCTTCATTTGATATTTACATTTTTTTATTTGTATGCTATTCATTCTGTTTTGTGTTTGGGATTGTGCATGTCTTTAGCTTTTCCAATTGTCTTTGAAACTTTATCAAAATCACAACCTTATTTCCAGGGTGCATTTGAAAGAAAAATATATTAAAGGCATATAGGCCTTATAGCATAGTGCATTTATTCCTTTAACAAACATTTATCAAGGAGCTATGTGTCTGTTGCTGTTCTTGGCACTGGGAACACCAAGGCAGACGTGGTCCTATCTCAAGAGGAATGGTTTAGTGGATGTTACAAAGGAGCACACAGGGGACTACAAACATGATGTGGTAAGGGATAGATGACAGCACTAAGGCACATAGGAGGGGTACCTGTCCCAGAACTGGTAAGTAAGGGTGGGCTTCTGGGAGAAAGTGACTCCAACCTGATACTTGAAGGGTGAGTAAGAATTAGCCAGACAAAAGGAGTTTAGGGTTTGGAAGAGGGGTAACGGATGGGAGGATAGTGTACTAGTCAGAAGGATAGCTTTGTTATACAAAAGACTAGAGGCAACAAAGAGCACCTTCATGCTTCTGAAATATTAAGATCAGTTCACTTTGATTGTGGCAGTAGAGTACTAGGGATACAGTTGTTAGATATTTGAGAAGTAATGTTTAACAGAAATGGTAATTATTGATTGGATGTAGGCCTGGGAGGGGTAAAAATGAAGGGTGATGCCCTAATTTATTGTTTGAGCAACTGGATGATTTAAGAAGAATAGGTTAACTGGGAACAAGACAGGTAAAACGAGTTTGGACATGATAAACTTTGGCAACATTGAAAAAAACATACAGCCACTGGGATATTTAGGTGGAGATGGTTTAGACAGACATGAAATTGAGATAGGGCTGGACTGAGATGGCTGAAATTCCTTAGTATATAGATGGTATTCGAAGTCATGGAAAGTCAGCATAGTTCAATGGCATTTAAGCCTGGATAATAATGTATAAAAGAACTGGTTCAGAATCCTCCCAAACGACTGAAGTTCATGTTTTATGGGGCCATGCCTTCAAGAGTTAGAGTAAGTTGTCATCAAAGAGCACATAAGAAGCACAGAGGTCCTTTGATGTCTCCTGCTTAAAGATCCACATGAACAGGAATGCTACAGCAATAGAGCTTTAGCTTTGGTTTATGCTACAGAGAAAAACCGTCCTCAAAGATGGAGATATAAGTATGATTTGAATCGAAGTCCAGAGATCCTATTGGACAGGTCCACCAGAATGCCTGCATACTAATAGCTTCTTTCTAAGGGAAAGTGACTTACCCACAAGTGGGCTGTGGGAGCTGCCTTGGGTGGCCATGAGTTCCCTTCTTACTGACCCATCTCACTGGACCAGGGTGGTCCTACCCCTAACCAATGCCTAGGCTGGGCAGTGTCCTATGAGATGGTTTGGCATGAAAAACTGCCCAAACAGGCAAAATGGTGATTAGTTGGGTCAGATGTTCTGGCTCAGGAATTTGAACTAGGGCATCTGGGGAAGGAGTCAATTAGTTGGTTTGGGGAGGGAATATAAGCTAAAAAGAACCACAAAAAGAGGACTTGTGGCAGTAAGAAAGATGAGTAAACTGATGGCGTAAGTAAACAGAATTTATGAGTAAGCAGAAACTGAAACAGAAATGACAGAGAGTAGAGGGTAAGGTGGCTAACTGATACCAGTGGGAGGAACAGTTGCAGTCAGAAAGGAGATGAGTAGCCACTAGAAGGCGAGAGATAAACAAAGTCCTGCTAATAAGGGCCAATAAGGTAGCCACTGGAACCATGTTGGATTTTTCTTATTATCAAATATTCTCATCCCTAAGGGTGTCTGATTGATACTTTTTGTGCCCTTGAATATACTTATAATAAGTTCTTGTTAATGAAGGTAACCAGAGTGAGTATTTATTTATTGGAAACAAGTTGCTTTACTAACAGAATCCTTCAACCCCAAAATTTCTTGCAGGCTTGCCTGACACACAGCATGATGAAATGCACCATTAGAAATGCATTCCTTTGGGCTAAGAAATTGGGGGCTCAAGATTCTTTAGTAAAATGTAAATGTTACTGAGTGGTATAATGTAGAAAGCCATTTTTCAACATAAAGAGCAACTGTTGAACATCTATTAGGTATTGAGTATTTGTGTGTGTGTGTGTGTGTGTGCATGTGCCTGCATGCACCACACTTTTGGGAGCACACTCACATTGGGATGAGAGGGTGATAGAGGCAGAAAGCACTGAGAAATATTAAGTACGCATAAAATAAAGTCCTTTTCTTTAGAAGTTTACAGTTCAGTTAAGGATATACTCAGGACTGGAAAGAACTTTAAAGATAATCTCTGGACTAGTGATGGTAAACTCACAGGTCCACAGGTATCAGGTTAGTAGAGTTGAATGAAGTGGGTGAAGAGGGAGTCATGGTGAACTTCAGGATGGGCTATTCACACAATGGTCTCTGGGCAGAAGGCCTGCCCTGTGTTTATGCATCAAAAGTTTCCAAAGAGGCTCAATTTTTATATAGAATACCCTAAATTATAAATGTTGGTGTATACTTCAAGTACAAAACAAAACAAAAGAAAAAAATCTTTGTAGCCAAACAAAAAAACTCTGCAAGGCAGGATTTGGACCATGGGTCAGTAGTTTATGGTTTTTGTTTTAGTGGGTTTCAAAATGTTTAGATTTAGGACCAGCCTGCAGAAGAAATACTATGCCTAAATCTAACACATAAAAACAGAGAAGCAGAAGTACTGGGGTTGAAATTGGGTGAGGAGACAAAGCTTTGCTACCCTTCTCTTTCTTTTTTTTTTTTTTTTTTAATTTTTTTAATGTTTATTTATTTTTGAGAGAGAGAGAGTGAGCAGGGAGGGGCAGAGAGAGAGAGAGGGAGAAAGGGAATCCAAAGCAGGCTTCAGGCTCTGAGCTGTCAGCACAAAGCCCCATGTGGGGCCCGAATTCATGAACAGCAAGAGCATGACCTGAGCTGAAGTCAGATGCTTCCCGGGCACCCCTCACTTTTTACTTCCACCCTAATCAGGCCCAAAAAGACCTTGACTAAATCTTGAAAACCACTAAGATAGTTCAATCCCTTAGTTTTACAGATGAGGCACAGGGAGGATCCAAGAGTCACTGGCCTAAGGTAACAGCATTTTGAGGATAATGCAGATAATGTCCGTTTTTACACAATGGAGTGTAAGCTGCTGTATGGTGGTTAAGTGTTATGGTCCTAGAGCTACACTGCTTGGATCTGAACCTGCTTCTCAGGAGCAAATTTAAGAAAGTGGCATTCAATCGCTCTAACTTTCCATATCTGTTAGATGGGAATGAGAAATAATATTACTAACCTCATTAAGCTGTTGAAAAGATTACATGAAATAATACGTGCACCGCATGTAGTGTAGTCCCTGGCATACCATAAGTGTTCAATAAATGTTAGCTATTTTTACTGTAGAGTATCTTTGCCAGTCATTAACATCATAGCAAGATTTATTGCATGTGACAATCAGCTGTCACCTACAAAACAATCTTGGAGGAAGGACATGAGTTTTGATGAGGGCACTTTATATATGGAGCATGGGGATCTTACAGAGAGGACAGGTACTGGTGGGTGGTTTCCACGCAGGAGGGTTTTTTTGTTTTCTTCTTTTTCCTCTGTAGCTCTGGTCCTTCCAACCCCTTAGACTTGAAGACTTTATAGGTTACTGGTAGGCTTCTGACGTTCATATGAACACACAACTCATCACTAATCTAAAGGGCTACAAAGGTACCCAGAATCAGAACTGATAAGCTGAGCAAGGAGCTTAAATATTTGGGGATTAAATCTTTATAATACAAACAGTATGCAGTTTAACCTAATTTGTGGGTCCACCCCCCTTCTCCGCCCCATAATGGCACACATGGTCCATGATACCCCTTGTCAAGTACCTGTGAAAGAGAGTTGTAATTGTCTAGGAGTCCAGTTTAGAAGCCTTTCTCAGTAGAGGTTGTCTCTATTGGTAGCCAGCCTCCTTGGGATAATAACCAGTGTGGACATTCAACAAGTGATTCCTGAATACCTTCCATCTGCCCAACTTTAGGGTTCAATTGTTTCATTGTTTCCCAGTCAAGATGGCTTTGTCAGCCCCTAGTTGATCTGGAAGGTAATTCCAGGGTCCAGCAGGCACCACCCTGCACCACCACCCCTCTGCAGTGCATAGTCATTTTCACGGCAGTCATGTTAGGGGCATCTGGTCAAAGAAGAGATTGGAGTTTCTTGGCAGAAGGAAGCCTAACAAACAACCATAAAAGGATTTTCTAAATATGTCCACAATCCAATATAACCCTTGGTAATTTGATTTGTAGGAAATGGAGAGCAGAACATTACACACAGAGTGCTTATCTATAATTCATAATAATTACTGTAATGGGGAATCTATTGTATAGATAGATGTAGGAACACAAGTTATACCCCCATAAGAATGCACTGCTGGCTGACACAGCCCTTCACACCCTCCTAATCTGCCTACCTTGTAGTGCACATCACTTAGTTGTCCAGAAGATTTAAAGCTTTGGGGGGTACCTGTTGAAAGATGAAGAGTTTCTCCTTTTGATTAGAGAGATCACTGACCCATTTTGGAGGAACTTAAGCACTTCCTTAGCCTGGTTTTTCTCTAGTATTCTGGGTTTTGAGCAATTACAACCTAACATTTGAGAACTTATTTATTCGTTATATTTGTGATCTAGTGTTATAACAGGGACAGTTTCCCTTCAATGGGAGTGATGGGGCCTCTTCAGTTCCTTGTGCCCCTGAAGGTTCAAATTCAATCAGGCTGAAGGCTGATATGCCATTAGGGGATGTGGCTCCTTGAAAAGGGGCTGCAGGGAAAAACAAATTTGTGAAGAACAATACAAACAAAAATGGAAAGAGGTAAACTTTGTTTTGAATGCAGACTTTAGAATTGCATATTCTTTTACCATAGAAGTCTGTTTATCTTTGTTGGATTGTAAGATATCTATGCCTATCTATAAATAAATACATATTTCCTGAAAGTAAGGGTAGAGTATGCTACATATTTCACAAGAAAATAATTGTGGTATCTTTGTTCTTTTACTTTAAGCATTTTTTTCATAACGGACATCTCCCTTTCCCAGATGTCCCTTCTGACCCTCAAATTCCACCCCAAAGGGCTTTCTGTTAGCTGCTACTTCAAACACTGATAATAGTCTCTTTTAGTTGTTCTTTTTACAGTTTATAATTGTCCATCATCATTTGCTTTTGGTCTGTCTAGGAGACATTCAAAATCTGGCCAGTACTTTATTTTTAGTGGCAAAGCGTGTCTACTCCTCAGCTGTTGGGAATGCTGGTCCTGGCTGCGAATCTTGTTTGCTTTAAGTTGCAATGCTTTTGCCCCATGTGTTTTAGTTTTTGGAAGCAGCTGTATCGGTAAAGCTTCTGGCTGAATTACCGGACAAAGCCCACATTATAAAAATCCTCAACTTGTTTGCTCTTCACTTCAAAAAGGCTGTGGGCTGCCAGCTTGTCATACTCATATTACCCACATGCCTGTTTAAGTTTTCACCAGCAGTCATGAATCTCTTGGTCTCTCCTTTTTTTTTTTTTTGGCAATTGGTTGGCCTATAGCTATTTGGTTTGATACTGATCTGTCAAAGACAAACCATGAAGTGGTTGGCACAAGACAGCTGGCAGTCTGTGGCTCTCCTATTAGCAAGGAGAGGGTTTTGGATAGAGGATTTTACTTTTTCCTCTGGTCATCGTCTTCTGAATAGAGCTAAAACTGGCACAGAAGACTTTTGCTGGTTTTTGCAAAGCTAATTTCTCAGTCCTTAAACTCAGAATGCGTGTGGGAAGGGTGAGTCTGTTTGTCAGCATCAGGGACTCTAAGGCAGTAAAGCAGGATACGGTAGGAAACAGTCTTATGTGCCTAGACATCGAAAGGAGGAGGAAGTTTCAGTTGGTTGGTGGCCCATAAAAGCACTGGCTTCCATGCTATGTAGTTGTTCAATTGCTTAAATTGCCACCATCTCACTGCTTTCATTGCCCCTAAACTAATCCTTCTGTTTCTCTAAATCTCATAATGCTTACTGGGCCTTCGCTGCCATTTCTGATTTTTATTATCACCACAACCTGTCTTTCATCTTTCCTTATGATTGTTTTCTGTCTTGGAGAACTTCTGGATAGCTGGAGAGTTTAGTGGATGGAAGTTGAATTGATCTGCAGTTGGTTATTGGTATTTATATCAGATATCATGGATTCCATCCTCCAGTGTTCAAGATAAATGATAGGTGACAAGAGAATTAGCTTCCTTTGGGTCTTTACAGAGTCTGGTTCTGACAAGGGATGTCAGTGCAGACTTAAATAGCAGACCTCTGGATTTAGCTTTTGGAAGTGTTCTCAGCATCAAAACCTTAGTTTAAATAGTAGTAAATCTTGTGCTTGAATTAAAAGCAGAAAAAAAATTTCTGAGCACTGCCAAGACTAGAGGTGCAAACTCTCAGCCTTTGGAGCTGATCTGGTTCGCAGATGAGATTTTGTTTAGCCTGAACGTTTATACTCCACCAAATGATTGTTTTTTTTTTTCCTCCTCTTTGAGCTGAGTTCATTGTCATCACTCACAAACTTAAAAATTGGGAGAATTCACATAAAAATCTTAATTTCCAGCTTCTTGGGAAACTGCAAATTCTGGCAATACTGGGCTTATATTCTTTTCTGCAAAACAACTGATGGAGCTTCATAGCTGCTGTCCTTTTAAATCAACAAGTTCAGCCCAGGCTCCAAGAATCCCTGTGAATTCTCTGTTACTGAGACCAGTGTTAATTGCCACTCATCCTGTTTGCAATTTTGCTATTTTAAAGATAGTGTTAGAAATCTTTAACATTGTGCCCGTGTCACCTTGCTTTCTTCTCCTATTGTATTTACTTTCTTAGCCCCTAAAAATATTTGCCTTTGTGGTGTCTGCCTTCATCTCTCTATGAGGAATAGAAAATACAGAGCAAAGAATGACAGGTCCTCTTATCAAGACACTCACAAAATGGGTCTGTTGGATTTATTCTGTGTGGTTTGTTTTTGTAAAATTCTGGTGTCTGAATACTTGTGGTGTCAGGAATAATGTCTAAGGCAGATGCAAAAGAGACTTTGTTATCTCTGTTAGATATAAGTGATTCAGGATGGCAGTAATACACCGGGTGAGGAGGGAGTCTGAGAGGTCACAGGACTGTGGAAAGCTTAAGTATAATGAACTGTGAATCCTTTGAAGAAAAACAAGCCTTTCTTATCCTTCTCTATGCTTGAGATTACAAAAGAAAACTCAGGCTTGAACCCTACCTCCTTTCCAGACTGCATCAAATGAGGAAATATGAGAGCCATTGTGTATTGTCTTGAGGCTCACTGTATGTAGTGCAGACTTCCCAGCTGAGTTCTATGTGTGTGTGTAGAGAGAGGACCGTGGATGGAAGAACCTGCTAAGAATTCATTCATTATACCACGTGCCCCTTGGATTTGGGGCATTCAATGCCCATGGAGCCTCATCATGGGAAGGGGCACATCAAGGAGAAATCACATAAAATATCCTCTGGGTGCTTGATATTTCAAAATGAATGTGTAGCACAATGTTTGTTGTTTGTTTGTTTGTTTTTAATAAGGAACTCAGAACAAAAAGTGATCAGCTCCTGGCTTTTTAAAGATTGGCTCCTTAGGAAGACACTGCCATTTGAAATTACTTAACATTTTTACCCCAATATAAATGCTTAAGGCAAGAACTAGATTTTATACCTAGCAAATAGCAATGTAAATGTCAAAGAACATATTCCAGAGCATTACACTTACAGCTCTTAAAATGGCATCTTAGAACGGTATTAATCACTGTCAGTTTTGCATACAACGTTTCATCAATTAAATAGCAGGAGGACCTGTCCTTTCATGGAAAGCAAATAACACATATGGATTTCCTCTTAGCAATTAGCTGAACATTCTGCATTTCCTTCTTGCTTGCAAAAAGGGTTTGGACTGAAACCATCAACATGTTTGTGTTCTTCATCGGTAAAGCAAAGCAGATGTGTAACAGCTTCAGTAGAATCCAGATTCATTTATAAAGTATCTTGTGAAACATCTTGATGTGGAAGCATTTCTGTATCGTTAGATCTTTTAGAGTTGGATAGAGGGTGACACCCTATAAAAGTTGCGAAGTGCTTTAAACTTTGTCGTGTCTTGAGCTGAGGTTTTCAAGACTGTGTCACTGTGTGTATGTAGAGGGGATTTTAAAACTTTCAAGCTTAATGTGAAAAATTTGTTTCCAGCAGGGACTAGTTTCAGCTAGGTCTATGGATTTATAAAATGATGAGGCAATTTTATGCAGCAGAGACTGATGATAGAAATGCAGTTTACATAAATGGCAATGGATTAGCACTTAAACCACTCTCCACGTATGTTTAAACAATCTTCACGACCCTCAAAACTCTCCTTTTATAAACTTCATCATTTATCTGGGATTAAAAGGGCAATGTTTTGACAACACTGTTGATTTACATGTAACTCATCATTTGTTTATCATTTATCTGAGATGATTAGTGCCTGAACTTCATACGCCTGGAATGTGTATTACACTTGTTTACATTTTTGGTAGCTGATGCCCTTTTTAATGTACTTTTTAGGGCTCAGGACAGCTTGGTGTGACTTTGATGATCCTTCTAGAAATCAGTCCCATCTAAGCCTGAGGGAAGTTTAAGATTTATAACTTTTCAGCAAGGTTGAGTTTTAGTGATAATCCATCAAAGTTCTTAGTATTCTTCTCAGACCCTAGTCTCAGACCTACTCCGACAAGATGCATTGGTCACTGAAAATTGGCCCTCAAGACCATGAAATCCTGTAGAGGGTCAGGAATACAGCATCAGGCATAAGTATTCTCAAATGTGAAGATGTAAGTGAACAAACAGAAATGTGGAAGAGATACAGGAATAGAAACTCTATATTGGTAAAATACACATACATAAACATACACACACATGCACACACACATACGTATATTCTAGGTAAGATATATTATTATACTTCAATTATCATCTGCTCATCTAAAATAGCTTTTGCATTCATTTGTATTTCCAATGATAGAGATTGCCTGTTGCCAACTATTTGTTCTTATCTTTCCCTCATCTAGGACCATCTTAAATTGATACTGTAGCTTAAAATAAGAAGGAGACATTCAGAGGAAGTGACTGAAAATAATTTCTATTTGTAGAACAATTTCAGTGGCTAGGTGAATGACTGTATACTTCATAAACTTAAAGTTTAACAAGGTGGCAAATTTGTATTTTTATTCAACAAGATCCCTGTGAAAGCTATTATGAGCAAAAGCATTCTGAGCAGAGGACAAACTCTGCTCCATGGGTACTGCAAAAGGTATGGGGATTCACATGTTGGGAGCTCTAGATGTGTCAACTAGGCTGGGCAGAGTAAGAAGGAGAAGAACATGGCAGGAGGTGAGCATGGAGAGATAGATAGATAGATAGATAGATGAAGAGGCAACTCCCATGAGAAGGAGAACTACAGTGAAAGACATCCAAAAATAATTTTTAGGAAGAATTCCTGTGACATTTGTGTAAATTCTCCACATTACCTATTAAAGGCAATTCACAATCAAGATTTATGTAATACTTTAGCCCTTCTGTGGCTAGAGTGCTGTTTCATTTAATGTAATCCTATTCAGAGACCAGTCCAAGTGGGAGTCAGCTACATATCTAGGCTATATACGGGTTTTGGATATAAATCATTACCCTAGAAATAGGTTAAAAGTGCATCTTCACTATGATAATTTATGTTTTGTTATTATATGGAAGTAAATATTATACAATTTGGACTGTATAGTTATTTCAAGTAAACAAAATACAGACATATAGGAATGTTCCTTCTCTTGTGTTATATATCTGCCTATAGAAATATATCTGTAATAGGGAAAGGTAGATGCAGAGATTTTGGAGAGATTTAGGAGTAAGCCATATAGTTCTAGAACTGGATCAAAAACACGAAGAAGTGAGCTGTATCAATACACACAATGTCCAGGTAGGACTTAGACTCAACAGTACTTTCTTAGATGATGTATTAGCAAAATTATCCAGAGAAGAGGAGCTGACTGAAAGGACTCCGTCTCTATCTTTTAGGAGATAAGAGTCTCTGGATGAGAAGGTCATGAGACAGCAATAAGAAAACGGTAAAGTAAAATATCTAACAGCTAGAACTTAAAGTCACAGGGATAGAGTGGTGAATTGCTGGTGGAGACGGGAGGTAAGAAGGGAGAGAGAACAATTTCCTTATATTATTATGTATAAGCCGGATCATTCATTCACTGTGTCATTGATTCTTGGGCAGATTCTAATCAGTTAAGGATTGCTCTTAGAGATAAAGCTCTTAGACGGGATAAAGTTACGGTAGTTCATGTAATGGCTACAGTTTAAGAGCGAAGATGGCTGTTGCATCTGGCTCGCTTAGGAACAGTCCTCTGGTTGGGCTGGATCTGGTGCTATTAGTCTGTGTTCCATAGCATGTTGGTTGGTTTGAGATTAATGGCTGAGAATCAACAGAGAAAGCCTTAAAAATTCCCTTGTGAACAAACAAGCTAAAAATTGATTTTTAACTTAGATTCAGTGGACATCCATTTACTGAGAAAATTGGAGTTGCTCTTGGGAAGGAAGAAGAGGTCAGTGACAGCCATGCTTGGGCTTGTTCAATGCTTTTGAGTTACCTCAGTTGACGAGAACAAATCCCTGGGGACTTGGCTGTAACCGTGGGACTGGAATTAAGCAGGCTTTGACCCCCCCCCCCCCCCCCCCCCCCCGGCCCCAGTTGAGATCAACTCTCTTAGAAACTTGAGAAATTAGTAGGAGGTGCTATGCCAGGCACTGGAGTAAAGGTCTCTAAATGTAGTTAGAGAAACCACTAAAATAGAACAAAGACAAATAGCCCCAGAACAGGGAAATGCCACCGACTAAGTGAGAGTCTTTCAGGTTATCCAGAGATGCAAACTCACCAGGCACTGCCCCAGAGAAGAGCTGAAATTCACATTTTGAATTGACAACTATGTATGAATCAGTGAGACCTCAGTGTTCAGACTGAAGCAACTGGAACTGCAGGCCATCCACCAGGGGGCAGTAAGTTGAAGCAGGCATGGTCAATTTGACTCTTGAAGCAGATTTACTATTCAATAGGCAACTTGTTTGGATTTTATTACCAAATCAAGGAGCCATCACAATTTTTCCTTGAGGAAAAAGAGGCAACTCTAGCAAACCTCCAGGAACACAAAGGCCTGAGATGCTGACATGATTTGGGAAGGTGGAATGATACACTTAATGCTTTAGTTTCACAGAGTCTGATTCCCCACAAATAAGGTCTACTTGGGCCTGGACAAGCAGATTGCAAACCCTGAAGAGGCTGGTTATGATCAGGTTTGAGACTTGCCTCCTTGTTTGTTTCAGGGCAGGCACGGTGATAATAAAGTTGCTTTGCTTCTCTAGCCATCCACTCCTCAGGGTTTTGCAGACCTTAGGGCACAGAGGTTGCTCAGAAATTTGGGCTGGGGGAGGACAAGAGATGATCCTATCTTTGTTTTTGTTGTTTTAGAAAAAGCTTTGAGTGGCTGTCAGCTCCCCAAGGGAATGAGTTAAGTGAATACACCTTTTTCCTTCTATTAACTAGCAACTGCAGGAGGGTTGGACTTCGTCAGAAAGCTGACAAGTTTTGCTTCTGGACATGCTAAGAGGAGCTTCAAAGGGTCACAGTGCCCGAGAGGAATCATGAACAGCTCAGGAAAGGAAGGGGAATCCAGAAACTGAGTATGAGATTTCATAATGTGAATAGGAAGAGTCCCAGGGTAGCACATATAGAGATCGGGATTGTCTTTGCAGAATACTACCATGATACAACCAGAGAGATGCTGTAACAATACATACTAGCTAACGCTTATTTTGCATCTGCCGTGTGATGGGCACTGTTTTAAATGCTTACATATGATGATTTATTTAATCTACACAATAACCCTAGGGTGAGATACCATCATGACTACATTTTGTAGATGGAGAAAGTGAGGCACAGAGACGTAAAGATCTCCCAAAGCAGGGCTCAGTGACTCAGCCTGTGCTTTAAGTATGCTGTTCTGCTTCACAGATGTGGCAGACAATTTCTTCATCAGGGTTTCAGGGGGGCAGAGTGCCAGAGTTGATTATTATGAGAAAGGTAGTTGTGGGGCACGTGGGTGGCTCAGTCAGTTAAGCATCCAACTTCAGCTCAGCTCATGATCTCACAGTTCATGAGTTCAAGCCCACGCTGGGCTCTGTGCTGACAGCTCAAAGCCTGGAGCCTGCTTCGGATTCTGTGTGTCTCTCTCTCTGTCCCTCCCCCACTCACGCTCTGTCTTTCTCTCTCTCAAAAATAAACATTAAAAGCAAGCAAGCAAGCAAGCAAGCAAGACAGGAAGAAAGGTAGTTATAAATTTGAGGTACAGGGAAACTCATCAAATAAGGTATTTAGAAAGCATTTTATGTTGAATGCTATGTATCCCCTGTCTCTGACACCCCTATACTTCAGTTTTAAGAAATTATGACTAAAAAATCTGTATTATTTTTCAATATTTCTGGGATTGAATTTCTCTTTGAATGTAGCACTGTGTAAAAAAATGGGTCCATGACTCAGGTTGCAATGGTTGGTCTAGTTTAGAAAAAATTCTGTCACTAGTTATGCAGTTGCCATTTTTCCTTCTTTTGTGTAAGTTTTTTACTCAAAGTCATTAAAGCTCTTTAACAGTTGGAACTTCAGAATAATAAAGACTGCAGCGTGAGGTGGCACTACTGTGGCATAATGGTTCCAAGCACAGTGCGGTGTCTTATCCTGTTTTGTGTCCCAGGTCCTCTTCTGAATAGTTGTGTGACCTCAGGAAAATCACAAGAACTATCTGAGCCTTAGGATCTCTTCTGTAAAAAGCAGGAAATAATCTTTACTTAAAAGTGTTTTTGAGAGTATTGGATGAGGTTGTGATTGTAAAATGGTAAAATGCCTGGCAAATAGTGAGAATATAGTGTAATATATTAGTCTTGTTATTCTTAGCACTTCTCTTTTTTGATTGCTGATATCATCTTTAGTCTGAACTTGAGAAACACATCAACTTAGGCTGGATACCAGGTGATCTGACCATAGTCACCTACTGCTGTACCTGGTCATTAACAGTTATCAACAGTACCAGACTTTGATAATCCTCCATTTTTTGAAATAAGTTTTGCACCTGGCTTCTGATATTCCTCCTACCATAGTGGTCACTTATCTCACACCTAATTCCTGTTCATCTTCCCATCTTCTTAATATCAAAGTATGCCAAGGCTTCGTTCTTGGAACTCTCCTTTATCTGCACTCCCTTTGTCTCTTGTTTTTTAATATGAATATCTTGAAAAAACTGGATTAATTAAATCCCAGTATAATGAAAGTACAGTGTTGTATTAGTTTCAGGTGCACAATATAGTGGTTCAGCAATTCTGTACATTACTCAATGCTCATCATAAGTGTACTCTTAATCCCCTTCACCTATTTCCTACCCACTGTCCCTCTGGTAACCATCAGTTTGTCCTCTATAATTAGGAGTTGTTGTTTTTTGTCTTCTTTTTTTATTTGTACTTTGTTTTGTTTCTTAAATTCCACATATGAGTGAAATAATACGGTATTTGTCTTTCTTTCTCTAACTTATTTCACGTAGCATTATACCCTCTAGGTCCATCCATGTTGTTGCAAATATCAAGATATTACTTTTTTATGGTTGAGTAATATTTCATTGTATATACATACCACATCTTCTTATCCAGTTATCTGTTTATGGACACTTGAGTTGCTTCCATAACTTGGCTACTGCAAATAATGCTGCAATATATATATAGGTGTGCATACTCAAATTAGTGTTTTGTTTTCTTTGGGGAAATACTCCATAGTGGAATTACTGGATCATATGGCAATTCTATTTTTAATTTTGTGAGGAACCTCCATACTGCTTTCCACAGTGGTTGAACCAACTTTCCTACCAATAATGCATGAGGATTTCTTTTTCTCCACATCCTGCCAACAGTTATTCTTTCTTGTGTTTTTGATTTTAGCCAATCTGACAGGTGCAAGGTGATATTTTGTGGTTTCGGTTTGCATTTCTCTGATGATGAGTAAAGTTGAGAATCTTTTCATGTCTGTTGGCCATCTGTATGTCTTCTTTGGGGAAAAATGTCTGTTCATGTCTTGTATCCAATTTTTACTGGATTATTTGTTTTTTTGGTGTTGAGTTGTGTAAGTAATTTGAGTATCTTTTTAACGTCACATTCACATTGACTGCTCCCAACTTTATATCTCCCAAGTAAAACTCAATTTAGACTCACATATTCAATTGCTTATTAACATCTCTACTCAGATGTGTAATACACACAACACACTAATCATGCAAAACACTTGACTTCCCTCGAAAACACATTCTATCCACACTCTTCCCTATCTCTAGTTTCTAAAAAAAAAAACAAAAACAAATAAGAAAAAAAAACACACCAGAAAACCTGAAATTATTCTTGGTTCCCCTTTTTCCTCATGTACTACATTCATGCCATTCCATCAGAAAGCCCTACTGACTTCATCTTCAAAATATTTCCAGAACCCAACTACTTCTCGCTCAGTACCTCTTCTGATGCCATCCAGGTCCAAGCTACCATCATCTCTTGTCTTCATTTTTGCAAATGCCTCCTAACTGGCTTTATTGCTCCTACCCCTGCCTCCCTCAGTCTGTCCTCAACACAGTATTCCAAGTAATCCACTTAAAACTTAACTAAGATGCCGTTATGCCTCTGTTCCCATCCAGTGTCACTCAAATGGAACCCAAATAATAATTATAGTTGAGGCCACTTTCCTAACTTCTTGGACTTTTTTCTATTGCACACTCGTTCTCTAGCCATACTGGTGCCCTTGATTTTCCTTGAGTATGTTAGGCTCACTCCTTTCTCAGGGCATTTGCACTGGCTTTTCTCTCTGCCCGAATACTCTGCTTACAAATATTGGTAAAATACCCTCTCACCTCACTTCGACCACTCTATTTACAATGGTAATCCCTCCTTATCTCTATCTCCTTCACAAAGGTGAACTTGACTAAGACATTTGACTGTACTCTTTTTTGCAAACCAATTAGCACCTATTAATAGGCTCTGTATTTTATTGATTTTGTCTATTGTCTGATTCCTCAATTTGAATATTTCAGCTCCACCAGACCACCAGTCCACTGCTGTATTCTGAGTGCTAAGAACAACAGTTTTGGTAAATGGTAACAACAGCCCTGAGTGACACGTTAGACATTCAATCGGCACTGGTTGAATAAAGGAACAATTTGTTTATTCCTTATGAATTAGACAGTGTTTTGGCACCTTATTGCACCAATTACTGGAGTCAACAGGTATGGCTGCATACTATATAAATTTCAGTTCCTTTACAAGGCTGATTTCAAATATTTGGCGTGAAAATGCATAGATCTTGGTCTCTGTCATCTTAAACGTTTACAGTAACATTTCCTTCTGGGGTGTGTAGTTATGAAAATATCATCTTGGTTCTCATTCCCTGTTCTCCACCAAAAAGAATGGAGAATTGCTCAGCTGAGAGAAAAAAAAAATAGTATGTATTTTTTTTAATCTTCTCTTTAGTGTTTAGAATTCTGTTCTTTTCATTCTCACTTGTGACACCACTGGTATTGCAAACAATAGAACCCAATACTAAAATTTTCCTGCCATTTGGAATTCAGGCAATAGCTGCCTTGATTCCTGCTCTTCTCTTGCCAACAATTGGAGGAGCTATTACATTACATGCATGGACTGTCCAATGAACAGCAGGCCAGGTGTCACTTTGAGTGACAGCCTTCCAGTTTGCAAAAACTGTAATTCTGTTCATTCAATTGAGTGATTGTGTGGCTGTATGTCACTTTGCCTTCAAAATATCTCCTCTTAACTTGCACTGTTTTGACTGCATTCTGGAGTTGATGCTGTAAGGAGAGGGTGGTATATGCAGAGAGCACTGACAGTTTGAAGCATGTGCAAGCTGGAACATATCTCCTGCTGCAATGTTTATATCTTTGGCTAATAGTGATATAATTCCTCTTTCCTTTTTAAGTGACAGGTAGTTGGGATTTGTGCTTTTGTTCTTCTATAAAAGGAAAAGCAGGTTCGTGTGGTCTGTAAGAGTAGGATTCATCTAGTTTTAAGATTTGGATCTAATTCCTCAACAACATTCTTAGATTAACTTAGTTGAATGGAAATAATAAAACTATGGCTGTGCTAAACTGATTCTGTCATCTTACTCAAAATGGAGATCATTGTGTGGTTGATTTAGCTGCAGTTGTTCTCATTTGATGTTACTGTCAAGATAGCCACAATGATGAGCTTGGAAACGAAGTGGTATGTTTAATTGGCCACAGGTGATAGTCAATGGACTGGTGTTTTTCTTAGCAGCATTTAGCAGGGCTGTTTTTTCTCAAGTGTTCTGTGATGTTAAGTAAAAACATCTATATTGCCACTGACCCAGGCAGCAGTATAGTTGCTTTAGTTAGATGAACAATTTCCTAAAAATTGGGAAGACTTAACCATTCTTCAGAGTCAGACCTCGAGTGGGAAGAAAAGCACCTCTCTTTGTGGCAATCTGTTCTTTATCCAAACAACAGCAGCATCATATTATGAAGGTCTGGACCTTTAGGATGGGGACTGAGACTTCATACTTTCAGAGAAGACTTTTCTCTGGTCTGAGTTCTGTTTTAGAGAGATGAATGTGTCAGAGACTGCTATGCATTGCCAAAATTCATTTTCTGCTCTTTCTGGGGAAACAGCTAGACTTATTTTCCAGTCTTTCTTTGGTTATGTGAAGGTATATGATAAGAGTTTTGGCCAGTGAAAATCTGAGTAGAAGTGATCTGTGTCACTTCTTTGTCAAAGTGGTAAAGATGCAGATGTGTCTTCCCTATCTGCTGGCTGAATGGAGGCACTCCACGGACCTAGATATGGGTGGGACCATGAGAGAGAAAGATCCTGAATTCCTGAATGGAGACTGCTTGAGTAGAAACACCTGTGTTGCAGTGTAACATGCGCGTGTACAGGAGTTTTCAGTCATTGAGATTTTAGGATTTACTTGCAAACAACAGCTAGCATTACTGTCCTAATTAGCCTGTCAGCCAAAGGCTGAATGAAGAGGGAAGATTCTGGAGTAAATAGGACCAGTTGGACTGCTCTTGTAATTCCGCCTAATTCTACAGTTGATGCAAGCAAGAAAAAAAAAGAATTTTGAATAAATATTTACTATGCTACAACATAAATGACAAATTAAAAGGGACAAAGATAACCTCAATATTTTAAGCTGAGAAATTGGAACAGTAGTTACCTCAAAGAGTGACATTGGAAGAAGAGCTGAAGTGGGGATAATGATTATGAAGTGGATGCAGTGAATGTTGTTTGGTGTATGAACAATATGAAGAGTTGGAAATACAAAATGGGAGACTAGGTGAGAGGTTAGAGTGCAGCTTTAGATTTATGAGTCATTAACGTCTGCAAAGAAACTGAGAGGAATGGTAGATAAGAAGTATAATGGTAGCATAGATGAGGATCCTACTGTTAAAAGAGAAATAGGAATAGGTAAAGAAGGCAGAAAAATAACCACTAGAGACATATAAATGAAAGACAAATGAAAGAGCAATATAACATAAAAGCAGAGAAGAGAGTTTGCTAAGTAACTTTGCTTTGACTTTTTAAGGCTCCTTCCTGTAGACATACCTTTGCATGACTGTGAAGGATTTATATACCTATATATTGCTACTTTGTAATTTTTAAGGGATGGTCACTGGACTGGCCTACTGTAAGCCTAGGGCAAAAGAAGCATGGAAAGGCATAGGGCACATTTTGGGTTAGGTATATATTTCAACATCTATCACATATTTGTTGAGCATCTTTGATATGCTAAGCATTGAATAAAATGGGTAAAATGGGAGATGGTCATACTACTAGCCATAACACAGAGTCATAGGTGCCCTGATGTGCTTTGGGGATGCAAGGCTGGGGTTGATGAATTTGTTTCCCCTGAGACGATATGCCAGAAGGTGATATCAAAGCAAAGTAAATTTCAAACAGAGAGTGCACAATGAGCAAAGGCAAATAAGCACATAGATGGGAAAGAACTGAGGAATGGTGAGAGGTCATGTTTGGCTACTGGGTGATGAGGCTGGAAAAGGGAGGGCCTTTTGGACTTGTTCTGTAGCACTGTAGTTCTACTGAGGATTTTAAAAAGAGGAGAGACAAAGATCTCTGCTCTGGAAACATGGTTCTGGTAGACTTGAGGAGGCAGAATTAGATAGATATGGGAGAAACAGGAAACATGGAGAACCATTAAAAGACTATTGCAATTGTCAGGTAAGAAATAATGAGAGCTCAGTAAGTAGAGTGGTAGGCATAGGAAGGAAGAAGGGAACATATATGAACATGTTTTAGAATTGGAAATGGTAGAGTTCTCTGACAGACTAGATGTAGAAATGAGTGGAAAGCTTAAGAAAATTCAACACTGCTGCCTAAATTTGAGAAGCCATTAAAGGTGTAGGGCGTGAGAAATTGGTATTATATATTTAGATTATTATCCACTACATCTAATCTGGGGGAAAAATTGCCTCAGCTTCAAGGAATATCCAGAATCCAACTGCTTCTCATCATTTCCTCCTCTATTACTCTAGAGCAAGCTACTCTTCTCTTTTGCCTGGATTATTACAATGCCTTCTAGTGTCCCTGAATCTACCCTTGGCTTTTGATAGTCTATTCTCGATGCAATAGGCAAAATTATCCTGCTAAAATATAAGGGCAAGCATCTCCTCTTCTCAATATCATTCACTAGCTTTCTACCTTCCTCAGAGTAAAACCAAAATTCTCATATAATCTACAAAGAATTGTCCAATCTGCCATCCTTTATGTTCCCCCTCTCATTCACACATCCACAACCACACACCCATTCCTGCCATCTGGCTCCCTTAGCTACAGCTTCATTGGCTTCCTTGTGATTCCTATAATAGAACAGGTATATTTCTGCCTCAGGTCCTTTGCACTTGCTTTTGTCCCTGTTGGGAATGCTCTCTCTTGGAAACTTGTATGGTTCTGCGGTTTCACTTTTTTTCAGGTCTTTACTCAAATGTCATGTTTGCAGAGAGGCCTTCCCTTGTTATTCTACTTCAAATGTAAGCATGCCTTTCTTCCCCTTCTGTACTTAATTTTGATTCTTAGCACTTTTCATTGTTTCACATTCTTGATTTTTACTTAATTACACCTTGTTTAATAGGCTTCATGAAGGTGGGATTAAAAACAATTTTTTTCACTCTAGCAGGCAACAATGTTATTCATTAGAATTTCTCCAAAACACTTTCAATAATATTCAAGATACATTACATAAATAATAAAGTAACAACAAAATTATTATTGCTTTTAAATGTTGAAACTGGGATTGTAGAAAGAGTTTTGAGGACATGTATTATAAAAAGCATGGTCGGGAAATGTGTTTCTTAAATGAGGTAAGGAGTTGAGGCAGAGATCAGCCATGCCATCTCTGTGAATTCCAGATCTGCATTGGGAGGCTGGATGTACATGGTTGGTGAGAGGGCTGTAAGTCACTGAAGGACTCAAAGATCTCCTTATATTTATATGTCTTTGAGACAGTAAGAAGGAATTAATTCTTGCCTGTTCTCCACTCTAAGCCATGACACTGAAAATCATATGGCAACATACATCATCACTCTCCTAACATCTCCAAACAATTCACCAATGATGTAACTATAAACTGTCAGCTTTGGAGAAATGTGTTTTAGACAACAATGGAAGTGTATGTGGAGAACATTATAATTACGTAACAACCGAACTAAAGAATTCTAACAGTGAAGAAGGTGAAGATAATAAACACTTGGCCGTGCAGATATCACGATCACAAAAGTGGTTCTCTCAGGGTGAAGCTCATCAATTGCACTTCAGGCTGTGCTGACCTCTGCAATTTCCCCAAATGTGGGAAACTTGACTGCATAATCTGTTAGTAGGAGACTGCATTTGTGCTCCTTAAGAAAACAAAAACAAAAACAAAAACAACAAAAAAACAGGTGAAGATAATAAAGTCAGTCTTATGAACTGCATGATTGATTCATCCATTTGTCAACACTGATTGAATCTGTCCTTTGTGCTAGGCACTGTTTGGCAGATAGGGATGCAAGATTAACAAAAAATAATGCTCATTGAAGATAAAGCTCACACTGTAATTAGCATCACAGGCAGGAAAATGAATAATTATTTCACTGTATAAAACACTATGACAGAGTTATACAAAAGATGCTATGGGAGGCAATGAGAAGAAAATGTCTGATCACAAAGTCTTTTGTTTGCAGAGATCCAGGATGCAACTTTGAGGAGAAAAGCAGTATACAAGGTTTTGTGCATATATTTATAGTAATAATAAATGTAAAAATAAATATAAGGAAGCATAAAGTTAAACTATTTTTTATTAGTCAAATTGATAGTTGAATTTAAAGATGACGCAGCATTTTTATAGATGATTGTGTGTTCAGCAGTTGAAAATCTGAATCTAAAGCTCAAGATAGATGTTGGGGCTAGAAAGCAGTATTTTGATGTAGATTTATAGGTGATATAGTTATGGAAGTGAATATGATTACTCAGAGAACATAGAGGAAGATGATCCAATATCTATCTATCTATCTATCTATCTATCTATCTATCTATCTATCTATCTATCTATTAGATGGGGGGGAAGAGAAGCCTGTGACAGAAATGGTGGGAAAATATCAAGGGAGTTGGAGCCAATCCAGGAGACCCATTTTAAATATCAAGGAGGAAAAAAAATTGGAGAAGGAAATTTTCAATCCTGTCAAATGCTTTGTAGCATCAAATGAAAAGACTGAAATGAAATATTACTAAAAGAAAATACTGCAGATAGCTTCTTTAACTGATGGGTAGATTCAAAGTTTTAAACTGGTTTTATTACTCTTTAGAATATTAGGCACCTTCATACCTACAAAAAGTAACTCAGGAACTAGAGAAAAAAAAAATCATCAAATATAAAGTTTCCATTGTAGTCTTTCCATTGTATCAGCAAACACATTACCTGGTTTTTATTAGTCCAATAAAAGCTATGGCTTTTTCAAAAATTCAGGTTTGGATAAAGTCCACATGATTTTTGGATTTTCAAAATCTATTCAATAAGACCATAAGGAGGGTATAGCATGGATCCAATTTTATGGTATCTATATGTTTTCTCCAGGTCACTTGTTTCTTGCCCTCTTCTTTCCTAATATTTCCTATAGAGTTTCTCCGTGGTTTTCAAAATCCCGCTAGCATATTTTTGTCATACCCAACATTCATCTTATTGTGGGCTTAGATATTTTTGGAAGATCAAATCACTGAGCCTAATAAAACACAGATAATGGCATTTTAAACTATGTGGTACATCCATTTCTTAATGAATTTAGGGGCCACACTGTCTGGTAAATGGCAGAGCGGGCACTAAGGCAGATTTGGGCCGCTGGTGGGCATCAATGTGATTACTGGCTGGAAGAAATGTGGATGAGTTGGTCTATGTCTAATCCTTTTGTGGCTTCCTGTGTGACACACTGTAATGAAAACATCACCGCAAATTACAAGAATTGTCAAAATGGGCTACCAGAAAATTTTTTTCACTCTAGAGTTTGCTGACCAAAAATGTACAGTGTGTTGTGTTACATCTGTATGCTGCTCTTACTTAGTAGATGTACACAAGAGCTGAGCAATTAAGGCGTGGTAAGAAATCTTTGAAGTCAATGGATTGGGGGTCTAGCAGATAAGTGTTTCCTAAATGCAAATACAGAAATAGGTTGAAAGTCAAGTTTCACTCCTAGGGCTAAAACTCTTATTTGCTTTTGAATGCTAGGTATTCAGTTTATTAAAGACAGTTATACTGTTTCTATACTTACTATCTGTGATTTTGGGTGATTTAACAGTTAAAAACACAAACTTTCTTCTATAAAACTATTTAATCATTTAGGTCCTTCTAGAAAATTTATATATAAATACATTAATTGTTTGCTTGGGCCATGCAATGTAGGTTAAAGTTCTTAGGAAAATTAAAAGATCGTAATAGTGGTTTCACTATTGAAACCACACAACTAGAGTAATAAGTGTTTTTTAGTGATTTTCTCACTTACTCCTCCCAAGAGCTTTAGAGATCTGTAGTACTATCTTCCCATTTTACAGATTAAGTATCAGAGACAGGCACACACAGGCAGCAAAGTCAATGTCAGGGTTCAAACCCAGGGAGTCTGACTCCAGAGCTCATGACCTTGGCCACTCAACTAGTTTTTGCCTACCTGTGCATACTTTGTGCTGCCATGTACTTTATCTCATTTGAGTTTCTCAGCAGTATGAGGCAGGTGTGGAAGGACAACTATTCCTACTTTGAAGAAGAAGTTCACAATTACATGACTTATGCAGTGTCTCATAAAAAAAGGTGTGACAGATGACTAAATTCCAACTTTCTTAATTCTATTTTAGCCATTTGATATCCGTTAATCAACTCACTTCTTTTAGAGAAACTAGAATTTTTCCTGTAAAAAAACAATGAAATGTTCTATGTGCACTTTAAAAAATGTCATTAGCATTTCTCTAAAAGATAATAAAATATGAAAGCAAATCACACTTTTCTTTGATGCATTAATTCAACAGGTAGTTGTAAGGCAGTTTTGAAGGGCCAGAAATAGGGTTTATAGGTAGTAGCTGAGGTCATCAGAGAAAATACATCAGGTATTGTGAAAGCACCATGTTATGGTCAGCAAGGAATGAAGCCCTCAAAAGATTTTGATGTATATAATTAAGAGTTTGAAATAGTTCAAGACTGTTGCCCTTTTTAAAATAGCTACTCTCCCCAAACCTAAAAGACCAAATGAATTAAGCACACACTTAATGAATGCTTCACATGTCCAGAACAGTAGAGGAGGTCAAAGATGACTGAGACTGAGCTCCAGCTTTCCAGGAAGGTCTTGTAAATAAGGAGTAGGCAACATGGCAATAGCTTTAATATGAGACAGAATGTGAGAAGTGCCATAAGAAAAGTAAAAAATACAATGGGGTTCAAGAAAGGGTGAGAGCACATCTGGTTGGGGGCAATCTAGAAAGCTTTGTAGGGAAACATGTTGTAGGATGGGCAGGGTTCTGGCACCGGAGAGAAATGTGTGCTGTGAGGCTAGTGGGAGCTTGCAATCCACAAACTGAGAAAGTAAATGGAAGTTTATATTTTTCCTTAATTTTTTGAAATCACACTTATTTTTAATGGTTCTCTGCAAAGAAGAGAAGCATATACTGTAATTGAATGTAAACACTTCTAATTGATAAGGCTTTTCTTCCAAGGAAGGTGCAGAATTGTGATCAAGATAATCTGAATGACTGTCTTTTGCTGTAAGTAGGAAGTTAAAAAAAAAAAAAAAATGAGTGCCTAGGGGCGCCTGGGTGGCTCAGTTGGTTAAGCGTCTGACTTCGGCTCAGGTCATGATCTCACAGTCTGTGAGTTCGAGCCCCGCGTCGGGCTCTGTGCTGACAGCTCAGAGCCTGGAGCCTGTTTCAGATTCTGTGTCTCCCTCTCTCTCTCTGCCGCTCTCCTGTTCATGCTCTGTCTCTCTCTGTCTCAAAAATAAATAAACGTTAAAAAAAAAAATTAAAAAAAAAATGAGTGCCTAAGTAATTGGCCTTTCAAGAAAAAGTCACTGGTAAGTTAAAAATAGAGTTAGTAACATCTTTGGAATTTCTTCTACTTCTCCACTTCTTAGTACAAATGACAGAGATTATAAAAGCTTAATTTTGGAATTGAAAAATGGATATTAGTGAAATGAGTAGAAAAGTGTTTTTGAATATAGTTGCAATCTACAACTTTTTATAGGTTTATTCTTAAATATGGGTCAGTGTACAAAGGTCCGCTGCTTTTCACAAATATCCAAAACCAATTTTCTACCTGATAAAAATCTCACAGTTCATCATGCTAGAATGTCTGAGATTCATTAGAACATACCAAATACATTCCACTTATCAAATGAATGAAAGTACCAGAAGGTTGCTATGCTGAACACAACCTATATAACAAACATGTGTGGCAACTCCCCATGGACCTACTGCATTACGGTGGTAACAACAGTGAATTCAGTCCCTAAGCTAACAGTGTGAGACTCTTCCTTCTCTCAGGCCACAAAGCATTTCCTAGGAACAGTTACCCAAAAGTGTTCGAGTTATTAGCACCTAATTATGTTTTAGCTAATATAGGCACCATCACAGTACAAAATAAAAGAAATAGGAGGATGGAGAATCTGCAGTGAGTAAATGTAAATTTAAGAATGGTCAGATAGGTTTTACACAATATTGTCAGACTGATTTAGGTGAAGGCTGAAGCTGTTTTAGTGGACTCAAACTTCAATTCCTGAAAAGGAAGAATGGAATTTTCTTCTGAGAGAAAATAATGTTCTATTCACATGATTTAGGGCCCTTCTAATCTGTTTTTTTCTAGATTTGCTTTCAGGAATTTAGTGTACACTGAAAAAGAACTGATTATACGATGCTAATAGAACACTTAGAAATTCCTATGTTTAAATGGCTCAAGTTCATTATTTTAAGAGTTTAAGAAAATCATTTAAGGAGAATGTTAGGGTATTTTGTTGTTATTTCCATATTCAGTCCCCGGTTTGCCTTTATTTAAAGACACACTTTATTCCTTAGAACAATCTTAGGTTTATAGCAAAATTGAGCAGCAAGTACAGAGCTCTCATATAGCCCTGTCCCCACACAGGCACTATCTCCCTCACTACAGACATTCCACACCAGAGTGGTGCATTTGTTACAATCAATGAACCTACACTGACACATCACTATCAACCAAAGTGTACAGTTTACATTAAGGTTCACTCCGGTGTTGTATATCCTATGGGTTTGAACAAATGTATAATGACATGTATCTATCACTGTAGTATCATTCAGAATTATTTCACCATCCTAAACATCCTCTGTGCTCTGTCTCTGTCCCTAACTCCCGGCAACTATAAATCTTTTTACTGTCTCCATAGTTTTGCCTTTTCCAGGACATCATATGGTTGGTATTATACAGCACGCTGCCTTTTCAGATTCGCTTCTTTTACTTACTAATATGTATTTAAGTTTCTTCCGTATATTTTCATGACTTGATAGCTCATTTCTTTTTAGCACTTTTTAGCACTAATATTCCATTGTCTGGATATACCACAGTTTATCCATTAACCTACTGAAGGGCACCTTTGTTGCTTTCAAGTTTGGGCAATTGTGAATAAAGCTGCTATAAACACCTGTGTGCAGGTTTTTGTGTGGACTTGTGTAAACACCAAGGGGCATGATTGTTGGATAGTATGGTAAGAGTATGTTTGTTCAGTTTTGTAAAGAAGCTGCCACATTATCTTCCAAAGTGGCTGTATCATTTTGCATTCCTACCAATAACGAATTAGAGTTCCTGTGCTCCATATGCTCATCATTTGGTGTTTTCACCTCTGGATTTTGTCTGCTCTGGTACAGTAGTATAGTTCTAATAAGATTTTGTCTGTTCTAATAGTTTTAATTTGCATTTCTCTAAAGACGTATGATGTGGAATTTTTTATATTCTTATTTGACATAGGTATATTTTCTTTGTTGAGGTCTTTATTTAGGTATTTTGCCTATTTTAAAAATCATGGGTTTTTTTGTTTGTTTTTGTCTTAATCACTGTTGAGTTTTAGAGTTCTTTGTATGCTTTGGATACCCATGATGAGGGACCCTAACTAAGGCAAGCTAAGCTCCAAGCACAAGCCAGCATTACTGCCCCCTCCCACCACCAAGGGTGGGATTTGTGTGACATTCCTTAGGCAATCCTGGCTGCCCAAAGACAAAGGAAAGGACAGAAAACAAAAGGTTAAACTGATAAGATCTCCATCAGTTTACAAATATCTTAGTAAATTACAAGAAAAAGGCAATCTTATCAATAGTCTAATCTCCAGAAACCTACAGACTCAGTTTCCTGGAGATCCAACATCTCCCTCCCTTCCATACTGATATGAGGAACAAAGGCAAGAAGGAAATGGCAGGTAAAACTGAATTTCCTTATAAGCTGCAGCCCAATGACAAATCCTTGAGGCAGGCAGAGTAAAAAAGTTTCTCCAGGAACTCCCTACTGTCTTAATGTTAATGCTTTGCTAGAGGGAAAAACAGCTTTAGCTTGACAACAGCTAAGCCTCCAGTAATGTGTAAATCTTTAGCAGATGAAAGTCTCTTTGGAAACTCCCTCTTGACTTTATCTCCCCAACAACCACCACACCATAAAACGGTCACCCACCCACACTAGCAGTGCAGCTCTTCCTGCCCCCAGGTCCTGTCCCCGGGCTTTAATAAAATCACCTTTTTGCACCAATGACATCTTCAAGAATTCCTTCTTGGCGGGTTAGCTCCAGACCCCACAAACCCCACCATCACCCCAAAACCTCATCAACGATCCTTTATCAGATATACTTTTTGCAAATATTCTCTCCTAGTCTGTGGCTTTTGACATTATCTTTCACAGAGCATAAGTTTTTAATTTTAATGAAGTCCAGTTTATTGATCATTTCTTTCATGGATTATACCTTTCCTGTTGTATCTAAAAAGGAATCACCATACCCAAGGCCATCTAGATTTTCTCCTAGGTTGTCATCTAGTTTTACAGTTTTGCATTTTACATCTAGTCTGTGAACCATTCCAGTTAATTTTTGTGAAGGGTATGAAGTCTGTGTCTACATTCATTTTTTTGCATGTGGATGTTTAGTTGTCCAGCACCATGTTGAAAAGACATGAAATTTATCCATTGTTCTCCCGCTGCTCCTTTGTCAAACATTAGTGGACTACATTTATATGGGTCTATTTCTGGGTTCCCTATTCTATTCCATTGATCTATGTATGTGTCTATTATTTTGCCATTATGGGGTAATTTTTTCTAATAGTATGCAAATTATAATTACTTGTTATAGATTATAATTACTTGTTATATATTTTAGATTTATGAAGATGAAAGAAAAAGCTCTTCTTACATGTTCTTCATGTCAAAATGTTTTAGCTATATGAATTTTTTTCAAGTCTCTGAGATAATAGTAGGAGAACCAAACTTAGTTCTCTTTCCAATGAGTTGTAAAATGGAATACTTGAATTTCCTGAAGAAAAAAATTGGCATTTTGAGTCCTGGAAGGAGGCTTCCCTGCTAAGGAGGCTTTCCACTGCTAATTCTCAGACTCTGCACTGGATCCATTAACTTTCTCAAACTCCATCTACTCCAGCCTAGGGCACAGAAGGTTTCCTTGTCTAGGGGCTGGGGCTCTCAGGGTGAATCTGAATGTTAAGGAAACTATTCTGCTGGAATGAAGGGGTGAGGTGGGTGAGGGGTGAGTTTCTTTACTCCTAATTCTTGCCCAAGGGCAGAATCAGGAGGGCAGAAGCAAGTGCTCAAACTTCCCTTCTTTCACTATCTTTTCTCTTTTTGCTCTCCCTTCCACTTAACTAAGGACTCCTTTGCCAATACACTCACTGCAAATGTCGCGGTTCTATGATTTAAGTGTTCTTGAAACATCTTTTCAAAATACAGATTCTTAGGCCTCATTATCCAGAAGTTATGATTCCACAGGTATGAATGGGTTACAGAACTCTACCTTTTGATCAGACTCCTGTCAGATGTTCTAATGTGGATGGTTCCAGAATGCACTTTGAGGAATTTTGTCATAGAGGTAGTTTAGTACTAATAAATTAACTGCTACAGTGTTTTTTTTTAAGTACATAAAAATAGACAGAAAATATGAGCTAAATAGCATTTAAAATTCAAGATTTCACCAATTATAAATACAAATTATCAAATAAAATAGCTGTAATACTTCTGAGAGGTTACTACTTCTAAGATTCTCTGTCAGGAACAATGAATACACAAAGATGTGTATGCCCATTAATGTAAATAACAGATCCAGACTGTAATTAGGCTCATGAGAAGGTGCTACAAGTGGTGTTAACATTTACTGACAAAACTTGACCATGAATTTTCTTATTTGATATTGCTTATTCTCCCAAATTATGTTTTCTAAGTAAACACATCATTAATGGGCCTAAAACAGAAATTAAATTTTTAGACAGTTTGTTTCCAAGCACTGGTACTTTCTAGGACAGAATTTATGTTAAAGCAAACATTGATAGAACATGAGGGTGGAACTCATTTCACTAGTCCATGAGTTCATTTTGTGATTGTGAAATACTTTCTGATTTCATTTTTTTCTGTTTGTTTTGGTTAAAATTCCACACCACCTATGTCCAAATTATCTCAACGTGCCTCTTTCCTTCTGATCTGTATGTGTTTAGCCAATGTGTATTTTCAACCTAATATAGGATCTAATTCTTCATTGAAATGGTACTCACCAGAAGCTTTTTTCATTCAACAATGTACTGTCTTTTCTTTGAAAATTTATTTTGAAAGCTGTTAAGAAAAATGTAGAGCTAAACTTTTTATGTGTCAAAATGAACACATTGAATATTCTCCATTTAAAAACATTATGATCTTTAGTATTTTTCTAGGAATATATAAAAAAATATCTCCACCAATGATTAAATATATAATTAAACCTATTTTGGTAATAGTTAGCTTAATTTTATTATTAGCCTTTCAAGAACAATATGAACAAAGCTTTTTATGATCTGTCCCTGGAAAACGACTGTCAGCTGTCAATTTTATCACAACTCAGATCTCTTTATGGGTGAAATCCAACATTAGTAACTCCTCCTTCATCTCATGAACTAAGATAATAGTTCTGAATGTAATAACTTGATTTATCCATTTAACAACCGTTTACTGAGAGCCTATCTTGGCCAGGGCATTGTTCTAGGCACTTCATGCAAATGAAGCCATTCGCATTTCCATCATTCAGTTCTAATAACTTTTTCTATTAAAAACATTTACAAGCGTGAAGCTTTCACACAATTAAAAAAAATACACAATGTGTTATTGTTGGAAGGGGAAAATAAAGTCTTCTCCTCATCTTACTGTGTTTGTATCCAACTCTGCAGGATTAATTATTTTTCTCAGGTATTCAAAAGCATACTTTTAAATAACCTGCCATGCACATACAAGAATACAAATATACCTATAGACACCTTTGTATACACTGTTTATAACAAAATGGAACAACACTAAAAGTACTGTTTAGCAATTTGCCTTTAAATTTCAGTAAACATAAAATGAGGATCTGCATATGCCAATCATCTCACTCTTACCAGTAGATAGCCTCCTATTACTGGACATTAACTTACCTAATTTTCTTCTTTTGCTATTTACAATAATATTATATCAGATGCAGGTCTGCATATAATCTGACACTCTTTTGCTAATACTTATGTAGGGTAAATCTTAAAAAATCTTAGAATTGTTAGGTCTATAACAGATACATATAAAAGTTTTAATATGTACTATCAAATGATATTTAAATTTTCTATCACTGTGTAACAAATTACCACAAATTTACCACAATACACATTTATTTTCTCACAGTTTCCAAGGACCAAGAGTCTGGCATGGTTTAGCTAAGTCCTTTGCTCAGGGTCTTACAAGGCTGCTATCAAAGTGTCAGATGGGTCTGGGGTCTCTTCCGAGGCTTGAGGCCTCTTCCAAATTCACATAGTTGTTGGCAGAATTCATTTCCTAGTAACTACAGAACTCACACTGGCTTGCTTCTTCAAGACCAGAGGAGAGATTCTCTATTTCTGACTCTGATATCTAGACCTTCTATTAAAAAGCTCCTGTTATTAGATCAGGTCGGCCTTGGATATCCCTTTTAAGTAACTTACAGCTGACTGAATAATCTTACCTGCAAGCCCCTTCACTTTTGCCATGTAATGCAATATAATGAAATCCCATAATTTTTGCCATATTCTATTGGTTAGAGCAAGTCAAGGTCTTACCACACTAAATGTGAGGGGCTATACAAAAGCATGAGCCACTGAAAGTCATTTTAGAATTCTGTGTACCACAGTATTCAGTTTGTGTTCAATTCAAATTTGTATTCAGTTCAAAGTATTCAATTGAAAGTACCACACTAAGAGTGTCATAATAATTTATATTCTCCAAAAAGCAGAAACAGATCCATAAATGGTTTCTGTAAACCAGATCCCCATGGTCTCCAGAGGGGAGTGGCATGGGTGGCAAAATGGATGAAGGAGAATGGGAGATATAGGCTTCCAGTTATGGAATAAATAAGTCATGAGGATAAAAGGTATAGCACAAGGAAGACAGTCAATGGTATTGTAATAGGGTTTTGGTTTTATGGTAACAGATGGTAGACAGACTTGCGGTGAACACAGCATAATATATAGACTTATTGAATCACTATGCTGGACACTTGAAACTGAGGTAACACTGTGTGTCAACTGTACTTTAATAAAGAAAAAAAATCTGAAACTTTTTTGAGGAGGGCTTTACCAGTCAAGGTTTAGTCAGGCAAGGAGAGGCCACTCTATGAATTCCATGAATCAGCAATTTTAGTATTTGGAATTAGAAGCTTTTATAACCACGGAAGGGCAAAGGAAACATCTAGATGGCTGCCAGAAATGATTTCTGGCTGTTGCAACAACATGGGTGGTTCTTTACAATTTGCCAGTAAATTGCTAAAATCTCTCAGGAATTTCTGGGAAGCACTGACCAACTACCTCAGTCAGCAGCAGGGAAATAGGTGGGTGTCTAGAGCTAGTCAAAATCTCACATCTGCACACACATCTGGCTGCAGCAACCTCTGGAGAATGATGGTCCTTCCCCCTCTCCAGCTTCCATAATCCAGTATGAGTATGTCTTATTAGCATGGTTCCTGGAACATGCAATGAAAGGGATTTGGAGAAAGGTAATTCCTGGTTTCTCATCTTGATGAAAGGAACTTTAAAAGGAGGCTTGGTGATGCTGAGCTAACACCAGACAATCTAGTGACTATTTCCCACATCTTTTTCAACATTAAAAGTGATCAGTCTTCTAAAATTTTGTCATTCAAATAATTGTGAAAAACAGTTGTGTGTGGTTCGTTTTAACTTCCATTTCCTTGATTACCAGTAAGGTGAATCACCTGTTTGTTCTAGCATCTTAATCCAATCTGTTTAACAGTGGATATTTTATCTCTTAGAAGACACTGATATAAACTTGGGATGTCCAAACCTGTTTCTACATAAAGCATTCAGACTGCCCCCAGTTTCCCCAATCAACCACTGATTTAAAAGGAAAAGAAAATACAGCCAATTCTGGAAATCCAGCTTCATCTTTCAATTTCAGGGCTTTGTTAAAACTACTCTATCATAAAGAAAATACTTAAATACTGGCACATGCCCAAGGATCAGATGGCACAGATAACTCTAATGAGTTATATATAGGGAATAAAGGGAAAATAACATTTTTAAATCAGCGTCTTAGTGTTAAACTTAGAAGATATCAATATTGATTGTTGTACTTTACACTTAAAAGCTCATTTGAATTTCCTCCTTTTCACTTCGTATCTAGCAATAAACCATTGTTTCTAGACAAAAGTGGGTAACACACAAAAAAATGTTTTCTAGCCCGACCCCTATGTCATCAATAATTCAAAGGCTAAAAATGGGGCCTACTGGCAATCACTGCTATTTTAAAAAATCATTATGTTTAATTTCTACATGCTGTTTAGTCAAACTTGGAAAGTATATGCTAATATTTCTTTTACATAACATTTTTTGTTTCATATATAGTTTGGGCTCATTTTAGCTACTAAAATTATATGTTGTATCCTATCAAGCTTTGCTTTTATTTTAGAAATATCTATTATGGATACAGTGTTTAATTTAATCAACAGAAAACTAGGTGAACAGCAAATAAATTGCATTTCTTGGCAATCCTGGAAATGATTGTTTTTCATTTTGTTCATTATTGAATGTGTTTCGTGTACTCTACAAAAATACTATCTCAATTACTATCCACTGAGCAAGAATTCAACGCATTATATCAATAAAATACAGTAATATTTTTAGAATGGTCCTGAGCAATTGATTGCACACGGTGGAGAACTGCTAACTATAGTAAGAAATAAACCCCTAAAGCTCAATGGCTAAAAACAATAGAAGTTAATTTTTACTCATGAAACAGTCTGATGCAGGTGTTTCTGATCTGCAGGCATCTTTCCCCCTGTGTGGCGATTTAGGGAACTAGGTTTCTATTATCTTCCGTATATATAATCTTTGGAACATGAAACTTGTCCTCTGCATCTAGCTTGGAGTGGGAAATTCCCAGTAAAATCTTTCAATTGATTAAACTGCCTCTGGGAGAAGGCCAGACTAAATGTAAGGCACCTAGAAAAGCCATTTGGTTGGGCAAAATAACTCAAGGAAAAAAGGAGCTTTCCATAGGAAGATTCAGCTTTCCATAGGAAAGCCTGCAGTCTCAAGGAGTGCCCCTTCGATTGAAAGAGAAACATGGGATTTGTGTGTGTGTGTGTGTGTGTGTGTGTGTGTGTGTGTGTGTGTGTGTGTTAGAGAGGGAGGGGATGGTGGTAGTAGTGGTGGTGCTAAGAATGGAAAAAAGAAACAGAAAGAAAAACACACAAAAAAAGGAAATGTGAGCACATATCTTGAAATGAACTATGGTCATTTCATCAAAGAAACATATCACTTTTTGGGGATAAAATCCTATTGTCAAAGATTCCATGAGCCTAGTCTAAAAGCCTATGATTGCTCAAGATTTAAAACAGGTCTTTGGATTCTCTCCTTCGTAAGTGCAGGTGACTGACAAATCTGTGCAGTCCACATGGGGCTTATTCTAATGATCACTTCAATAGCAACCAAAGAGGACACTGAAAAAGAAAAAAATCTCTTATAGGATAGAACTGGGAAGATCTTCCCAAGGTGTGAAATTAGGGCTTACTAAAGGAACATCCCCATACTCTTCACTGAAAAACCTCATAATATTTGCCTAGTAGGATTTCAGAACTGCTACAGGCCAGTGGGTTTTTTGTGTCTAATAACTATCCTATTTTCATTGTGGTTACTATTCCATCACTGTGCAATGAGTGGCTGTAGGACAGATGGATTCACATTTGAAAGTGATTTGGAGGTGACTACACATCCCTCACAGATAATGGACTTTGATGAGGATGCCAAGAGAGTGGGCCCTCTGGCTTTCTCCCGTGAGGAGGGCTTGAATGGGATCCATGTGTGGAAAGAAGGGAGCAAAGGAATGCTTGGTGCTCAGAAAGGCAGACTGACAAACATATTGATGTTCTCTCAATGTTCCATCTGCTTCCCCATGCTTCCCAGCCTGAGTCCCTGACTGTATGGAACAGAGTTCCCTGCAGAGTGCCAACTCAGGGCAGGGCAGGTAGCATGGAAGGTAAGGCATGGAATTGAGAGAAAAGACAAAAAGTAGAAAATCTGAACATGTTATGGCACATTTTGCTTACATTAAAATTTACCTAGGAATAATACAGAATCCATCATCCATCTGATAGAAATGATAGTAGCTTACACTTACCGAGCATTCATGTATGCCAGCTTCTGTACCATTTAGTCATTATGCCCTGAGTTGGTAGTATTATTCCATTTTACAAATGAGGAAACTGACTTAGAGTGAAGTTAAGCAGCTTTTCAGTGGCACACAGCTAGTAAGTAAGTGGCAAAAATGATATAAATGACCTCAAGCAGATTTATAAATCAAGCAGAAGGCAAAGTGAGAAAAGGTTCAAAAACCAAGGGTAGAGTACCAGAAAGCTCTGTTGTTAACGTAATTGATGTGTTTGCCAGAAGGGGCAAAGTTAAGGGTCAAGAAGCACCAGAGACTGGTTATTACCAATTCAATTTTTGTGGAATTTTCTAACTAGGTGACAGTTATCAGTTATACGAAGGGATGTGTTTGTTTTGTTTTGTTTTGTTTTTTAGAGACAGAGAGAGAGAGAGAGAGAGAGACAGAGAGCGTGCATGAGCTGAGAGGGGGCCAGGGAAGAGGGGAGAGGGGAGAGGGGAGCGAGAGAGAGAGAATCCCAGGCAGGCTCCATGCTCAGAATGGAACCCGACACAGGGCTTGATCCCATGACCCTTGGGATCAAGACCTGAGCAGAAACCAAGAGTTGGACACTCAACTGACTGAGCTACCCGGGTACCCCTGAAGGTGGATTTTATGATAAAATTTACCTAGGCCTATTTTTTCCCTTTCTCTCTTTTTATATCTCAATTATGAACACATGTGAAATGTTTACTTGAAAAACATAATAGGCATTTTATAAGTCAAATTTCAAATTCCAGACTACTATAACACTACATAAAATTAGGACAGGACTTCAAATTGTACTTAAAAAAAAACATTGTATGCATAAGATATGTCATTCTTTGAAACAGACTCTTTAAAGTTCCCCTAAATATAACATTTTTTAAAGGAAAAAGTAAACAAAATACAGTAGTTTATCTTAAACTGCTATTGTTTGGTAATTTTTTTGCTTTGAGTGTTATACATTATTTTTGAAACTGATTTGCTCTTGGTGCTACCAAACTATAAATGCCATCAGGAATGAGGTATTATTGTGGCTACATTTTGTTATAAGAACTTCCAAATTTAAATGTGTCATGGGTGATATTTCCTTTTTCACTAGATACTTAATTTGGTGTCAGAACCCTTCTTTTATTTATTTATTTTTTAATTGCAATAGAAGTCACCCATTGCTCTGGATTCTTTTCCTTATTTTAAAATTTCAAATTCTACTATTCACATTACTAGAAATTTAAAATATAAGAAAAGTAAATAAACTACAATAACACTATGGTCAAGTTAACTTTTGTCTGATCCTTTCCATTAAAAATATTCATAATTTTAAAAATATATGCCACCTCTAAAAACATATATACACATAATTTATGCTGCCACTATATTATTAATTTTCTTCTCATTTTCCCAATGAAAGATGATGCACACATTAGAAACAGAACCTAACCTAAAAGATATGGCTACGATAAACATTTGAGTTTGGAGTCCTTCCTTAAAGCACCCTAAACTTCATAAGAGATGCCCTATAGTGTCAGACACAGATTCTCTTGTGATGGATGAAAACATTTCTATCCTTTTAGTTATCATGAGAAGTTGTTCACTCTAAGATTCACGTTCAAAACTCACAGTGCCAACTAAGATTAACACCTATTTTAGTTCAAACAAATACCTCTTGTTCCAGAAATGACTTCACTGATGTGACCTAATAGGTATATCATGCCCAGTGGAGTAATCTTATCTTAGTATGGTTTTTTCTACATTTCTCATCACTGTTGCACAAGGGTTGACTTGTATAACATTAATAATGTTTTCAAAATCTATGCAACAATGTAATGAACTCAGAGAAGGCTGTACTGGCATAAAAAGTGCTGAACAGGCACACTCCAATTAACACGGGAATCTTTTGCGATTCACATCAGAACTTCAAAAGCAAATTATATGCGTCATTATTTTGCATTGTATTCCCTGGGATAAATCTAACAATATTAATGAAATATCCAAGGAATGAGCTAAAATTCTAAAGGACAAATAAAATGTCATCTTGCCTCTCTGTATATACATTTGTTGCATCTACCCATGGAAATTGTGGCTCTAATGAGTGAATTCTGAAAAAAGAATTCCACAGTTGGATTTTGAGCCTGAAATTACACTTAGTGTTACATGACTGGTAACCCTCATAAAAAATACGAGGTTGGGGCGCCTGGGTGGCGCAGTCGGTTAAGCGTCCGACTTCAGCCAGGTCACGATCTCGCGGTCTGTGAGTTCGAGCCCCGCATCGGGCTCTGGGCTGATAGCTCAGAGCCTGGAGCCTGTTTCCGATTCTGTGTCTCCCTCTATCTCTGCCCCTCCCCCGTTCATGCTCTGTCTCTCTCTGTCCCAAAAATAAATAAACGTTGAAAAAAAAAATTAAAAAAAAAATACGAGGTTAAAATTATCCCTCTGACCATTCTAGAAATATATTTTTAGGTTTCCTATAGCTTTTAAATAATCATATATAAAATGAATATTAAAGAGAAAAGATCTTGATTAGTTTTTAAAAAAAAATTTAACTGTAAAGCTCATTAAAAAATAATAGTGCCCTTTTAAAATATCTTATTATTGGATATATAATAATTTTTAATTTTTCTTATTATTTTAAATAATTCAACAGGAGATAATATAGGTAAGCTTGATGAACAAAAGATCACGATGTGTTTCATTTATCTAATCAAGACAAATGAATAAAATATGAGTTCACTCAAGTAAACACCCCAGGTAGACCACAAACTTTAGCTGTAAATAGGGTTTTAAAAAGTGAATTCAAGAAGGGGCGCCTGGGTGGCTCAATACATGAAGCATGTGACTCTTGATTTTGGCTCAGGTCATGATCTCACAGGTGATGAGATCACGTTTGGGATTCTCTCTCTCCCTCTCTCTCTGTCCCTCCCTGCTCATGCTCTCACTCTGTCAAAATTAATGAGTAAACATTAAAAAAAGGGGAACGGAATGTTACAGTAGAGATAGCCTGGGGCCATTAACTGCTTGAATGATCAGCACTAAAAATAATAAAACAGACAAAAAGATTTATTCATTGTGTCTAGAATATTAAAAAATATTTGGTGACACAGCAAAGTAATATTAAGCTTGTGAGCAGGTATCTGATTATTAATTTTATCAACATTTAAAAATATATTTTTTTGACCATGAAAAGATACATATTTAAAATGATGCCATAATCTTTTCAATGTCTGCCTTCACTTCATGAGAATGAGATCTAGCTGTGACTCCACAGATAGGGGTTGACCCTCCCAGAGGGTCAGGCTTCCAAGGTATGAAGCTTGTGATCAATGCTTCAGCACACTCTATTAAGAAAACGATTATTAAGAACACTGGCTGGAATGGGCATTTTCGCGGAATTTATTATAGATAACATTGTATTTCTGGTGGCATTACAAGGGATGAAAGCTCCATTAACCTGTTAAGCACAGAGGGTATAAAAATGCTAATAAGTAGAAAATCACAAAGACTGGGAGGAAAGATTTTACTGCAGTGCTGTGTTCTAAATGGATGAGAGAAATTCAGAAAGCTGTTTGTACATGGAGCTAGGTCTTAATCTCTTTGTCATAGAAAGGGAGGGACTTTCTGAAAATGGACACCTGCTTAATCTCCTCCCTTCTCAGGAAGCCCTCTGGCAGCAGAACAAGTTATGTGACTCCAGAGTGGGCATGTAGATGTGGACCTTGGCTACACTTCCCTGCACATATTGCTCTCTGCAGAAGTCTATGCAGTCGTATGGTTGTCCCTGGGTGGCCATCTGTGGCCATTCTGCAGCATGTCAGTACTCACAGAGTGCCTCAGATGTTATTCTAGAGAACTGGCAGTTTCGTTTCCATTCATGCCCTTTGGGAGGTGAATGTGTAGAGTGTGTAATAGAGACAAGGACTGGCCCTCAGCAAAGGTGCAGGAGACATCAATCTATGTGGTGATATCTGAGGGGAAAGAAGCACTCGCAAACGGCCAGTCTTGCTTCAAAGGTGCCATGAAGAATGAGAACGAATGAATATGGTCTCTAGGTGGGCTGATGTGGAAAGGCAAATTCCATTGGCTGATTTCAGGGCAGCCAGAAATGTTCACTGATCCCAAATCTCTCACTTTTTTCACAGTCCTTGTTCCTGAAATCAAGTGTTCGTTCCGGGGAATAAGGCTTTGCCCTTTCTAGGAATATTAGTACACAACTTATTGCAGTGAGGGCGAAGGTTTTTATATTAATTATTACTTTTTTTCATGAAAGACAGGAACTTGAAAGAAAAACAACTTGAGAGGGTGAGGATAGAAGAAAATAATGCTTCCATTTGTTTCCATTCATTTATTCATTCATTCATTAGCTAGCTAACAAATGCTAGCTTTTGTGCAGGAGATACACAGATTAAGGCTGTTGCTGACCTCAAGTTCTTACCATACAAAAGAGGTACTAATAAAAGGTATCTGAATAATAATTCAAGACAAAAATACTATTAGTAGTATTACTTAACGGTTGCCTCAAACAGGTCCAATATCAAATTGTTTACTACCACCAAGGACGCTTTAAAAATAGTTATAAATACCATGCCTATTATGTGGTAACTACTATCCTAAGAGTTTTCCTTGGGTTATCTAGCTCATTGAACTCTCACAACAGCTTTAGGAGATAGCTCTGTTTTACTAGCTCTATTTTACAAAGAGGTTAAATAACTTTTCCAAGGTCACACCTCTAGTGAGACAGTGGGCATCTGAGCCATGCCCAAACAAAATTCTCTTGACATCAAAGCAGAAATCGAAAGAACAAAATGATTGGAGTACTTGCCTGAGAAGACCTAACAGCTGATGCTTTCAAAGTACTTGAATATTTGACTGCATTAAACTATTCTCTCCTAAATTAGAATCTTAATTATATTCTTAACCAAAGGCCCCCTAGAGAATCCTTTTGTTGAGGTCAGTTTGATCAATCTAGTGGGATACACTTCATTGAGGTCACCCAAGACCTCTTTGTCTATGTGGAAGGGTTCATCTTTTGCATTAAAAACGTAAGTCTATTTGGTGATATTTGAAAGAAATAAGACACTTCTCAATTTCCTTCCGTGTCTCTTACTTTTTCCTCTCCATTTTCCTGTCTATAGTACTGGATTCTTCTTTCTTTCTAGAATTGTTACTCTTGAGTAGGGTATTGTTTTAAAGTCTCCAATAAATGGTTTTAATGTATATCTATTGCCTTTCTGTGCTCTGAATCTATTTCTGATAATAGCACCTTGTTTTGTTTTTGGGGAAGCACAAAAACAAACCCCAGGGGAAAAAGAAAACTTCCAGTTGAGGTAGTTTTGGGTGGGTCAAACTCATTTCCTATGGGTCTATGATGCAGACCTAGACAAACTGTTACATTCTTAGGTTACCCAGGCCAAGCTAATGGCACTCAAGGCTGGGTTTCTCATCAAAACTTGTGGAAAAAGGAAAATTTTTCCTTGGTATTTACAGAGTAGGAGGTGAGATTGTAGCTACTGGTGGTCATCCTGACACTATGTCAGAAGAACCTCTAAGAAAATAAAGATGACAGAGGAAAGTAGAAGCCAGGGATGGTAAGAGAAAACTTTCTGACAACATTGCTAGACTACCTAAATCCAGCTCTACCTAGAAAATGTCTATAATTTTCCAGTTAACATGTCAAAAATTCTCTTTCTTTGTGTAGGCCAATTTGCATTGCTTTGTTTTGTTTTGTTTGGTCTTGTAACATAAAATGTCCTGACTGATAACAATGATCACAGCTTTTTGCAAATACAGCACCTGAGACCATTAGAAGCCATTAGCAAAGAAAGGTTCAGATTTGCTAAAATGTACTAAGAGAGTGGTTGGCCAAGAGCACAGGAGGATCTGTATATTTTCTTAACAAAGATGGAGTAGTGGAAAAATCTCCAGATCATGGACTTCTGATCTGAGCAAGCAGGACCTAGAATGAACAGGGGTAGTCCTACACTTAGACTACAATGTAAATTCTAAGAGAGCAGGAGCTTCATTTTACCATTTTACTCATAGCTGTATTCCCATCACCAAGCACAATGTATGGCATTGAGTGGGAAGTCAGTAGATCACTGATGAACAAACAGATGAGGACATGATGCTGAGTGAGACACTGAAAAGTTCCTTCACTTCATCAGGCTAGATGATCTGACTACCCTGGTTACTGAGAAGAACAGAAGCCAGGTTTAAGCTTCAAACAATGTAGCAACTTTGTAGCTAGATTGAGTGGACCACATCAGGGAGGCTGGAGGGCTCAGTGGTTAGAACGCTTAAAACCAAGCAGAAAATTTGGACCTAGGCAACATAATTTACTTGCTCTAGGATCTTAGGCAACCTAATTTAATTTTCCAGAGACTTAATTTCCTCAACTGTAAGACTGGAAGTATAATATCTCATGCATTGTTATGGAGATTAAATGTGGTAATGAACATAAAATCTTAGCACACTGTCTGGCATGTAGGAAGGGCTGCTATCATTTTTTCTTGTTTTATTGTTATTCACATCTTCATAATTATTATTACTAAGAGTCATAACAGTAGAGTGGAAAAAACTGTAGACATTATGAAAATACCTTTCCTCTATTCCTGATCCTTTGAAAACATTTCAAACTTCTATTTCTAATCTTGGTCAACTGAGATCTCCTAAGGATTGTCTTTTCTGTAAAAAATACTTGTGGAGAAATGCGGTTACACATAAAGGCACTTGGTAAATTGCAAAGCATAAAAAGAGTCCAAGACAGTATTATTTTCTCCTACTTTTGTAATATGTGCTTTTTGGTATTTGTTATTGGGCTCACTTGACCTTGGCTCTCAAACTGAAGTATTCATAAGACACACCAAGGAACTTTAAAGAGTGCAGTTTCCTGGGCCTCATCCTATGAGATTCTAATTCAATAGGTCCGGGGTGGGTGATGAGGCTGCATTTTTAACAAGCTTTTCTGTTAATGCCCATGCAGGTGAACTGTGGACATCTTTCAGGAAGTTCCACTCTGTGATGTGTAACTAATTTGAAAGCTGCCATGAGCGCTCTAGAATTCTAGATCCTGTTTGGTCCTGAAGCAGTGGTTGGTGAAAGGCTACTATGAGCACTGTGGCCCACTGTGCATCATCATTTCTATTTGTAGCTGAGTGGAACTGGCAGCAGGCACAAGCTGGCAGCGGCTTGCAACACACTCCTTGTCAAAGCACATACTGTTTCTGCAGCTGGCATCTATTCCCTGTACATCCCAATTATAACAGTATTACTGAGTCTTGTGACAGTCACACATTTCATCACCTTAGGGGACTGGGCAGAGCAGGTCTGCCATGGCATGGGTGCCCTGCTCCCTCCTTTCCTCATATTCGTCATTGCATAGGAATCTTGTTGGTCTCGTTTGGCACCGAGCGTCTGCTGCTCCTAACCGGGGATGTTTGGAGCCCAGACCAGGTCAGGGATTCTGTACAAGCTGCAGGTTGTAGAGAGTCTACCTGCTGTAAAACACTCATTTTTTGAAGCATTTTTACTATTAAAGTTTTCACTATTACAATGATCACCAGTTTTTGCCCTCCTTTGCTGGGCCTGTATGCCTCAGCAAACCATTCCTACCCCTGGATGCACACGGCTGGCTCTCTATAATTTGACAGAACTATAGGGTGCATTTCACTCTACCTGCATAATGGAGAGTTTTGACTCCTGCACAGCTTTTCCTCTTAAGGGAAGTAAAGTGACTTAATAAAATTGATGTTGTACTACTGTATGAAACATACTGTTGACATATGATACATACTCAAAACGCCTCTCCTTAGTAACCTGGTTTAAAAAAAAAAAAAAGAGTAGCAAGTTGATCCACAAAGAAACACCTGTTGAGAGTATCCATCATTTGGATTATTACTGGCAGTATGTTACATCGAAAGGTTACAATTAAGCAAGATATCAAAATAAATAAGCTTTCTTCCTTTTATTTTGTAAAGCTATCCTGACATGTATGTGGGATCAATAAATGTTCCTGATAACACCTTCTCTGTTAGATCAGTGTAACAGCTTTTAACCAAGTAGTTAAAAGCTACTTGGTATCAGCTGACAAAAAAAATGATTGCTGATGTTAAAATCTGGCTGAATATAATCGATATAAATAAGAAGAATGACTGGCAAATGTAAATATTGATGGTAAATGTAGTTGTAGCCACCTTGGAAACACAAGGAATCTTAAGCTATACAAGTTTGTAGTAGAATATCTCTCATAAAAAAATATTAGCAATGGTCCTAGAATGTAAGAAAATGCAGAAGTTAATAAAAGAACTACTTTGAGTGTTCTGCCCTCTATAATTTAAAAGAAATAGGTGGAGTTTGGAAGAGAAAGAGAAAATGGTCGTGGACTTTATAAGAATAGAAACCCAAACGTATGTGTTGAAGTTCAGAAAATGAGGGTTCTTTAGCTTTACAAGAGACAGCCAGGATCTGATATCAATTTAGTAATGGCCTTCAAAAACTGGATGTAAAAAATTAATACAGAAGGTGATCAATTTTTGCCCCCATTAAATTTTAGCAAGAGCAAAGGGAAATGTGCCTTAATATAGAATCTGATAGATTTAGATTTGAAGTTGATGTTTCTAGGAGAAGAACAATTCCTGAAGGATGGAATTACGAGAGAGAGAGAGAGCTTTAAAAGACAACATGATCTATATTGTTTGTTAGGATGGTTTTTGAGGGGCTGTGGCTAACGTTGGAAAGGTCACAGTGCTTTTCAAGGTTCCTCAACCCTAGAATTCTATGATTAAGCCTAGTTTGTAGCATGGTACCCAGGAGGAACAAGCAATTGCTGTGAGAGAAGTTCTTAGAATTGCCTCAAACTCAAAGGTTAAAAGAAATGACAGGGAAGTTTTCAGTTTAACTTGGAGCACATAAGCTAGAGCTGAAGGAAGGCTAGTGACATGTCCTGATCTGAGATAAATTTCCTGTTGGAGAAGTGCCACACAGACTGTGCAAGAGTGGCATGGTTGAAAATATCAATTAGAACAGTCACAACCTAGGAAGTTGGTAAGTCAATGCTCATCCTAATTTTTATCCATGATGATGAACAGTCATTTTTTTGAATGCCACAGGCACCAACAATTTCCTTATGCTTTTAAAACACTGATAGAATTATCTTTTCCCTAAAGTTGATTTTTTTTATTGTGGTAAAATACACATAGAATAAAATTTACCATTTTAACAATTTTTCAGTGTACGGTTCAGTGGCATTAGATGCATTCACACTGCTGTGCCACCATCACCACTGTACCTCTCCAAAACTTTTTCATATTCCCTAGCTGGAACTCTGTACCCATCAAACAATAATTTCCCACCTCACTTCCAATCAAGTGACTTTTCTAATTAATCGTATTAACAAACTGTTGATTAGCGGGTATGTAGTTTTGTCAAGAGGAGAAATCTATGGTTCTCCTATCTTAGGGAAAGAAATTGTGAAGCGCTTATTACCATCTGAAGGATATGATCATTCATGGCTAAAAGTTCTAAAACTGGAAGAAGAAAATTACTGCAATTAAAAAAAAAAACAAACTTAAGAACAGAAAGCATTTGAAACCAAGGGGTGACTCTCTCCATCCCCCAAATTTGTACATATCTGAGTATTCAGCCTTTGGTTGGAAATACCTTCTCATCTATAACTATACTGCTATTAGACTGTAGTTGTAATATAGTTGATGATTGGGCTTACATTAGTAAATCATTGGCTCACAGATGACAAGAAGGTAATGAATTTTACATTACAGAAACACATCTTCAGACTGCTGTGCCTTCCAAGTGGTTATGTTTTGGACTTCTAATGACCATAGTTTAGTAACAGACTCAAAACATAAGTAACTTTTAGGGAGATGATTTAACATTCTAGATTTAACTTTATCTGCCGTAAAATGTTTGTTGTTTATGTTTGTAAAAAACACCAGGGCTATATTTATCTTTGTTTATTGGCTATAAAATCAAAACAAAACTGGCTCCATGAACATATACAACTGTCTGTAGGATGCACACAAAAATGACTGAAAAACTGGTATGGTTATTTAACTAGGTAAAGTTGGGCCTATGTCAAATTTCATTCTTTAAAAAAAGTTATCTCTCTTCTCACTAGCTGTTGATATTTTCTCTTAAGATGTTTTGTTCTGCAATTTCACTATGCTGTGCCTAGGTTGGGGCTATTTTTATTTACATGTTTTGCATTTTAAATCTTGGAAAACCTCAGTTATTATCTCTTTAAATATAATGTATCTTCCATTTCTGTTTGGTTGACCACATCAATCTATATTTCAGTGCTGCATTCTGAGTGGTTGGTTATTTCAAGCTTTTAATTAACTGAATCTATGTTAATAAGGAGGTTTTTAAAAAATTCAATAAATACTTTTGTATTAAATTTCTCATTGGTTGTATTTTTTATTTATCTGTTCTCGATTTGATTATGCCCATTTGAGTTTCATTCTTACTTTTTCACTTTTTATTATTTTTTTAAGGTTTATTTATTTCTCTGTGAGAGAGAGAGAGAGAGAGAGAGAGAGAGAGAGAGAGAGAGAGAGAGAGAAAGAGATTGCAAGTGGGGAAGGGACAGAGAGAGACAGGGACAGAAGATCCGAAGCAGCCTCTGCGATGACAGCAGTGAGCCTTATGGCAGGCTCAAACTCACCAACCACCAGATCATGACCTGAGCCCAAGTCAGACTCTCAATTGACTGAACCACCCAGGTGCTCTGACTTTTTCACTTTAAAGATAAAACTATTCTTATAAGAAACTCAAAGTCTTTTTATTACAGTTATTTTGAAATTAAAAAAAAAATTCCCACTTATTGCTAGTGATAATTCCTATGGCTTTGGGATAATCACTCCTAAATTTATCATGAGTAAACTGTCCTCTCATGCCTTCTCCAGCCTCCCAAACTCATTACTGCTTGCCCTCTAATTTGGGGGTGGTTTTGCCTCACTGAGATCCTTAACACTGAGCTAGCAGGTGAGTAGCACAGCCTAGGTCCTGCCTAAGAGCAGTCTTTTGGTATTCCATTTCCTGAAGGGTCACAGTTTTATTTAAGGGTAGCCTCAGGCAAGGGGAGTTTTGACAGCATCCTTTCATTGGCCAGCAGCCTAATTTAATGACCCTTCCTTATTTTTCTCCTTGAATCTACACAGGCAGATTCATCCTCTACTTTTAAACCTATTTCTGGTGCATAAATTTTCTTTCTTTCTTCCTTCCTTTCTTTCTTTCTTTCTTTCTTTTTATTTTTCATTCATTCATTCATTCATTCATTCATTTTCAGTGCATTAGTCGTCTTGTCTCTTCTCTTCTCTTTTCTCTTCCCTTCTCTTCCTTTTCCTTTTGTTTCCACATTATCTACCTACCTACCTACCTACCTACTTACCTACCTATCTACCTACGTACCTACCTACCTATCATTATTGCTCTCTTTGGAGTGAAGGAAAACAATTCAATGTTGAACTGAGAGTGTTAACATATGAGGTCAAGGTCTACATGTACAGACTACCAAGAAAATTAATGCTAAAATCTGCTTATGGACTTAACAAATCAACTAGTCTCTTTGAACTCAACATTAAATAACTTTTTTGTGCATACTCTAGCTTGAAATTTGGGAGGTGGATCAGTTGATTTATAACAAAGCCCCTCCAGTTATTAAATGATTATTTCAATGAGAAGAGAAGACAGACATGGCTGATAAGGGGCTATATGCCTTCTAATATGTAGGTGATTCATAATTACAAATCTAGAATCCATTATTTTGATATTTGTATTTTATGTAAAAGCAATTTTTGTCTTGAATGACTTGGACAATTATCCCAGATATTTTCAGACAAAAAGTGTAAGTTTGGGAAAAAATACTTGGTGATGCACACTTTGAGGAGGGTAAAAATTGAAACAGCTATAATAATCTATGATATTAATACTGCAGGGAAAATTGAAATTACTTAGTTTAAAATCTGAAGTGGGTCAGTGCCTTAAGTCACTAACTTTGCAAAGTTTTTCTGGGTATGTTTCTTTTTCTAATGAATTGTCACATGTGCTTAATGTCAACAACCAGCAAGGAGCTACTTGATTCAAAATGGTTGCATTTGCCTGAAATATTGAACATACTACTCATTTGATAAAACTTGCCCAATAATTAAATTGGAGTAAGAAGAACGAAGTATAAGCTAAATTTAAGAGTGATGTTTTGTTGAGCTGCCAATTAAAAAAAATTCCCACATAACTTTATGAATGATATAGAAATCTTTGACAACGCTGTAAGGCTGTTACCCCATTTTTCAATTGAAAGTTCAGGCAGACGTCAGCAAATCTGATGACATGGAACTGAAAAAGGCTCGTGTCTTTAGCTTTCTTTTGAAAATTATTATTATTTTAGTCCTAAAGACTCAGTTTTGCTAAGACATGATTCACTAAAAACTTGCCTAAAGAAAACCTTGTGTGTGTAGAGCAGAAGACAAGTGAAGCAGACCATGTTTTTCAGTTGATTTAAACATATCTGTTCCAGGAGTGGATAGAAAAAATAGGGGTTATATAAATGTGTCTCTTTCTATCCTCAAAGAAGAGGCTGGGCAAATCTTTATGCATACTGCTGGCAGAGAAATTCTAATGGTACTTTAAGCCTGATTTGGCACACCATGTAACTCTTCCAGGCACAATGCACAATTTTCATAAACAGATTGAACTGAAAGATTCCCTGCCATTGTTTTGCCATTCAGCTGACCCCGAGTGTAACTATACAAGATATTTCAACCTAGGTTTTATGCAATATTTTTTACAGAAAAAAGACTAATCAGTAGAGATTCACAAAAGCTATGGACATGATTTATAAAAGCAATGATCAATTGTTTACTTTTAAGTCTAAATGGAAAAATTGCTAAATAATTTTCTTTGGAAATCTCTATGACCCCAATGGCTCATGCATCAAACCAGCATAATTTATTTTTTTAACAAATCATTAAGATGTTCAGAAAATCCAGTAGCTGAGGATTTATGAAATAAATATGGTTTGTGAATTCCCCGTCTTTTCTAGTAAAAGGTCATTAAAACTTTCTGAACTGTTCTTTTTTTTTTTTATGTTTTCATTGGAAATATTCACTTGTGTTTCCATTATATATATATTTTTGTGTGCATTTGCACAAGATTTTGTTTTCTGGGAATTTTTTTTTTTTTAATGTTCTTGTCAAGCACAATGTTCTGTCAAGCACAATGAATGTAATCAAAGGGTAAATAAAAATAACAATCAGTTTCACATTTTTCAGTGGAGAAATTAAGTGTGCCAACATTCCTGTATGCTTCTAAAGAAATTCAAGAACTTGGCAAGCAAGGATGGTGGGTGGGGACCTTAATAGCAATTAGCCCACTTTGCTCATCTAAGACATGCGAGTGATAAGGATCTCTTTCATTAATAATATATTAATAATTATATTGAAAACTAAATAGTTTAGTTTTAAACCTTCTGCCCATTATACCTAGGTTACCTTATATTCTATTTTTTATTCCTAGGACTAGGAATACCAAAATCTTAGCAACATTTCCTTAAACAGCTTTGTTCTTTCAAAGAGTGCTAACAAGAATTTTTTAACCCTGGCAGAACTGAACAAATCAGTGATTATGTTGAATAATGATCATAACATGATGCTGTGTTTAAAAGAACACAATAAAAAACGTGTTTACAACAATGCAATCAAATTTCCAGTTTGCCAAAAGACTGCATTGCAGGCAAATGCTAGTGAATTTTGTTCTTAATCATTCTATTCTCAATATTATTTTCATATAATAAAAAATAACATGAGATAAAGGTTTTCAGTCTCTTGGTCTGAGATTTATATCAAAACCACAAAAACCTACTTTCACATATTTTCCTTTATTTAAAAATTTAATTAGAAATACTTAAAACATTCAGAAATGAAAATCGGTATGTATGCCTGATGCACCTACCACACAAGCTAAGAAATAATACGTTATCTATATAATTAAAGCTAAAAACTAAAGCTCTCTGATTCCACCTGCCTTTACCACTGTCATCCTCTGAGGAAACCACTCTTTTGAATTTTATATTTAAATTCCAGTGCATATCATATAACTTTACATCATAAATATGGTTTAAGTTTTATGTATATTGTACTAAACTGGATGCATACTTCTGCTCATTGCTTTTATTACTTGATATAATAAATGTTTGAGATTCATCCACGTTGGTATATGGAACTGCACTTTACTCATTTTCTATGAATGGCACCATCATTCATCATTCTCTTCTTCCATATATGGACATAATTCCAATTTTTTTTCAGTATTACAAACAATGCTGCATAAGCAGTCTTGTATTAGTACCTTTATATAATGCATGAAAGTTTCTTTAGGATGTGTAACTAGAAGTAAAATTGCTGGGTCATAAGATATTCTATCTTCAACTTTATTATCAGTTGTCAAATTGTTTTTCCAATCAATTGTACCTATGTATATATATATATATACATATATACACACACACACACACACACACACACACACACACACACACACTCACCATCAGTGAATAAGCAGTGAATTTCTATATTCTTGCCAACTCTTGATATTGTCAGATTTCCCCCCCTAATCTGAGTAGGTGAAATGTTATTTCATTGGTATTTGAGTGGTACATTCCATTTTATATAAGGAGGGGTCTTTCTTTTATTGATTGATTATTTAGATTTCCTCTTCTGTGCATTGTTTAGCTCATAAATTTTGCTCATTTTTTTGTGGTATTTATCTTTTCCTAATTGGTAACTTAGTAAATTAGTAAAAAAAAATTAAGGATACTAATCATTTGTTGGTTATATACCTTTTCTTGGTCCATGTCTCATTGTCTGATGCTTTTAATGCTTTTTTTTTTTGAAGGAGAGTGATCATTTTTACTGGAAGAACTAGTATATGTGTACTAATTATACACACATATATAATTACTAGTGTATGTGTTTATGCATATATACATACATACATATGCATGTATGCATACATAAATACATATACACACATACAGAAAAAGGCTTCAAATAATATATACCAAGATAATGTCTCCAGGTGCTGGAATTAAGAATTCTTTTTTTTTTTTAAGATCTTCTCTGAGACTTCTAGTTTCACATCCAGCATGTAAGGAACTTGGAAGGTGCCACTCTATTTTAACAACAAATAAAAAGATGAACAAACTGAAAAATCAACAACTTACTTAGATCCACAAGAGAAGTGATGTCACAGGGCAAACCTCCTGCCCCAAACTGGAAAGACAGACAGATAAACACAGAGAATCACAACCCACCAGAACAGAAACTTCTGCAGAAACCAGTGCCTAGACAGTAAAACCTGAAATGTAACCGATGAATTGCTGGGGGCGGTGCAAGGTAAGCAAGTCTGAGAGATAAAAACTCCAGAGGTACTCCAGTCATCACAGTACCTCCACTTGGAAATTCTATTAAGTTCTCACAGTGAATATTGAAGAAAGATCCCCTCCTACTTCTGTTAGAGGAAGGAGAAAAGGAACCACTGTGACATATGGCAAAGCATTTTGTTCTTAATAAGGTCTGTGCTTAGGAGAAAATATTTGACCATATTCTGACCTGCTGGGGGTTTTATCAGAGCCTACCTGGCCAAAGGGAAGGAAAACACTCAATTCCAGTTGACTCTAGCCTTCCACATGGAGGAAGATAAATATGCAACTCCACCCCACACTAGCTATTCTGTCTCACCTAAGGAATGGAAAAACTGGAGGTGTGACTTTGACACTCCAAAGGTAAAGGCTTACCAAAACACTGAAAACTAATCACAGAGCTATAGAATGCTTCTTGTCCACCACTACCTTACCGCCACATTTCTAACGGCCTAAAATCAGTTTCTTTTACCCAGAAAGAAGATCATATCTGGTTATCCAGGAAAAATTATAACACATATTAAAGAAAAAAAAACCCTACAGTTTGAAAAGATAGAGGAAATATCAAAGCAGATTTAGATATAGCAGGGATGTTGGAATAATCAGATCTAGAATGTAAAACAATTACGATTAATATGCTAAGGTTTCTAACGGATGAAGTAGACGGTATGCAAGAGCAGATGGGTAATGTAAGCAAAGAGATGGAAATTCTATAGAAGAACCAAAAAGATTCAAGAGATCAAAAAACATAAATGAAGAACACTTTTGATGGATTTATTATCAGATGGAATACAGTTGAGGAAAGAATCTCTGAACTTGAGGATTTCTCAATAGAAACTTCCAAAACAAAAAGCAAAGGTTGAAACAAACAAACAAACAAACAAACCAAAAACTCTCAAAATATTCAAGAACTGTGGTACAACAACAAAAGTTTTAACATAATGGGAATGCTAGGAGGAGAAAAAGAAAAAAAATAGAAGAAACATTTGAAATAATAATGGCTGAAAATTTCTTCAAAATAACATCATATATCAAAACAGATCCAGAAAACTGCTGGAGCACCAAGCAGAATAAATGCTTGGTATATTTATTCATAATATACATAGTTATATGATTTTCAAGTTATAGAAAATCAAACATAAAGAAAAAAAAATCCTGAAGGAAGCCAGAAGGGGAAAACACGTTTCTTATAGGGGAGCAAAGATAAGAACTACCTCAACTTTTCCTCAGAAACCATACAAGAAAGTAGAGAGTGGAGTGAAATATATTTAAGATGTTGACAGAAACTCCTCAAACAAACCTAGAATTGTGTACCCTATGAAATTATCCTTCAAAAGTTGAGGAGTACTAAAGACTTTCTCAGATAAATAAAAATTGAGGGAAATTGTTAGCAGCAGACCTGACTTACAAGAAATGTTAACAGTTCTATAGAGAGAAGGAAAATGATATAGATCAGAAACTTAGATCTACAAAAATAAAGGAAGAGCACTGGAAAAGAAATAAGTAAATAGGCAGTGGAGGAACCTGAAACAAACTTTATAGAATATACCTCTTCAAAAGTGCAACCACACATCTTTCAGAGAACCTCCAGATATGTGTATTCCCTGTAGTTGAGGTCACTGCAAATAACTGTCAAAGCAAATAGTCTAAAGGTTTTGTGGATTCCTGTAGTCTTTCTTGGTTGTTCTCCTCAACTACATTGTTGTAGAGATGGGAAAATGAAGACAGAAAGAATGGAGATTCTGTACTCTGGGGATGGGGCTTTTCCATCCAGTGTTCCTGTTGTCTCAGATTGGAACAGACTTCATTTCTTGCCAAAAGTTCCTCTACTGATGTAGGGCTTCCCTTCTCCCCATATGAGGAAAGAGAAAGTGAAGTCAATATGGAGTTGATTAGCCATTTTTCCAAAAAGAGTGGAAGATCCAGATTTTTAAAATTTTGAACTATTAAAAAAACTTTATTGAGATATAATTGATATGTAATAACATATATGTATTTAAAGTGTACATGTGAAAAACTGTCATACATATATACCCATGCAACCAACATAATCATGATAAAAATAGTAATAGAGGAGAACTTCCTCAATTTGGTAAAGAATATCTACAAAAGACCCATGGCTAATATACTTGGTGAGAAGCTTGAAGCTTCTAAGATCAGGAACAAGGCAAGGATGAACCCTCTCACCATTGATTTTCAATATTGTACTGGAAGTCCTAGTAGGTGGAATAAGACAAGAAAAAGAAATAAACTGGGAAGGGAGAAATAAAACTGTCTTTGTTCACAGACGACAGATCGTATATGTAGAAAATCTGTAAGAAATGACAAAAAAAAAAACCAAAAAAAAAACCCACTGGAGCTAATAAGTGATACCAAGATTCCAGGACATGATGTTAATATAAAAAGCCAATTGTTTTTCTATATATTCAAAACAAAGAAGTGGAATTTGAAAATAAAACCACAATATAATTTATAATAGCAACTCCTAAAAATGAAATATTTAGGTAGAAATCTAACAAAGTATGTATAAGATTTATATGTGGGAAACTAAAAATCCCCAGCAAAAGATGTCAATGAATAAACAAATGTAGATATATTCCATGCTCAGGGAAAGGAAGACTCAATATTTTCAAGAGGTCAGATCTTGGGTGAAATAAGTGAAGAGGATTAAGAGTACTTACCTTGATTAGCACTGAGTAGTATATGGAATTGTTGCATCACTATATTGTACACCTGAAATGAAATATAATACTGTATGTTAACTACACTGGAGTTAAAATTAAAAAAAAAGTTTACAAAAAAAAAGAGACCACAAAATGTCAGTTCTTCCCAGCTTAATCTGTAGTTACAATGCAATCCAACTCAAATCCCAGAAAGTTATTTTTTGAATACTGACAAAGTGATTCTAAAATATATAACAAGAGGCAAAAGATCCAGAATAGCCAATACAATATTGAAGAGGAAGGGCAAATTTGGAGGACTGATACTGCCCAACTTCAAGACTTAGTATAAAGATACTGTAATCAAGACAGGCAATGTGGTACTAGTACTTTTCAGGTGTGAGATGATACCTCATTGTGGTTTTGATCTGCATTTCCCTGATGTTAGTAATACTGAGGATCTTTTCATGTACACACTGGCCATTTGAATAGCTTCTTTGAAAAAATGTCCATTCAGTTCCTTTGCCCATTTTTAAATTAAATCGTTTTTTGCTATTGAGTTGTATGAGTTCCTTATATATTTTGGCTATTAGCCCTTCATCAGACATTTGGTTTGCAATATTTTCTCCCATTCTGTAGGTTGCCTTTTCATTTTGTTGATCAGTTCTTCTCCTATCTAGAAGTCTTTTACTTTGGTATAATTCTACTTGTTTATGTTTCCTTTTGTTGTTTGTGCCTTAGATGTTGTATCCAAAAAATCACTGCCAAGAACAAAATCAAGGAGATTTTTTTGTATGTTTTCTTCTAAGAGTTTTACAGTTTCAGGTCTTACATGTAAGTAAATCTTTAACCTATTTCAAGTTAAATTTTATGAGTGTTTTAAAGTAGGGGTCTAATTTTGCATGTGAATATACAATTTTCCTAGCTCCATTTACTGAAGAGATTATCTTTTTTCCACTGAAAATTGTAAATTTTGCAAATATTAGTTGCCTGTTATATGCATGGGTTTATTTCTGAGCTCTCACTTCTGTTCCACTGGTCGGTGTGTCTAATTTTATTCTAGTACTATATTGTTTTAATTACTATAACTTTGTAACATAGTTTTAAATAAGAAATCATGATGCTTCCCACTTTGTTCTTTCTCAGGATTGCTTTGGTTATTCAGGGCCAGTTGTGGATCCATATGAATTTTAGGATTTTTTTTTCTAATTCTGTAAAAAAAATGCCATTAGAATTTTGATAGGGATAACACTGAATCCATATTATGGTTAGTATGGACATTTTAACAATATTAACTCTTCTACTCTATGAACATAGGATATATTTCCAATTATGTTGTCTTCTTCAATTTCATCAATGTCTTATTAAGTTTTCAGTGTACAGAACTTTCATCTCCTTAAATTTATTTCTATGTATTTCATTGTTTTTGATGCTATTGTAAACAAAACTCTTGTATTTCTTTTTTTCAGATAATTCATTCTTATGGGAATTCTTACTCCTGAATTTAGCAGAAATTGGCTTAAGCTTCACAATTAAATATAATATTTGTTGCAAGTTTTGTTGCTATACTTTATCAGATTAGAAATGTTCCATCTCCATTATTGTTGAGAGGTTTCTCATGAATGAGAATTGAATTTTATAAAATGCTTTTCCACATCAGTTGAGATAAACATATGGTCTTCAAATTTAGGTTGCGAATATGAGAAAATCATAATAAAACACTTTTATATTAAATCATCCCTGAACACCCGGAATAAGTCTGGCTAAGTTACATATTTTTTTTAATTGGAGGATTCATTTTGCTAATGTTTTATTTAGGATTTTTGCATCTGTGTTTGTAAGTTATTTGTTTTCTATTTGTATATTTTGCTAGCAATTTGATCTCAATGATTTTTTCTAATAAAAAATACTTCCTTTTGTAGATTAGTTTTCAACCCTTCTGAAAGACAAAGATGAAAGTGCTTTTGTCTCTGAACATTGGGAACATTTATTTTCAAAGGAATTCACCAAGATTATATATGTATTTTACTCTTTTTCTCAAATCCTAAAGATCTTTTCCTTCTCACATGTTATAGTTGTAATTTCTTTCCCAATCTCTCCCACTTATTGACTACAGAATTCATTTATAAATTATACATAATTTTATGACTATTTTCTATTATTGTTTAGAACGTTGGTTATTTTGTGTTTCATGTTTTCTTCTGTTATATTATAAACACTTCTATTCACATCTTTTTTTTTAAATTTTTTTTTAACGTTTATTTATTTTTGAGACAGAGAGAGACAGAGCATGAACGGGGGAGGGTCAGAGAGAGGGAGACACAGAATCTGAAACAGGCTCCAGGCTCCGAGCTGTCAGCCCAGAGCCCGACGCGGGGCTCGAACTCATGGACCGTGAGATCATGACCTGAGCCGAAGTCGGCCGCCCAACCGACTGAGCCACCCAGGCGCCCCAGTCTATTCACATCTTAGTATAGAGCTTTACTTTGAATTTTCTAGGAGCTCAACAGTTATTTTAATTTTAATATGACTTTTCTTAATGAAAATATCACCTTTAAATAATACTTACTTTGGTGATCTAAATATTTTAGGAAAATCCATAATATTTCTTTAGTCCATAATTCTTAACACTTTTGTTTTTCATTGTATCCTTGACTCTCATTTTTGATCAACTCCATCTCCCCAGCATACTTTTTTCTCTCCTAGGAGACTGTACGTTGACACTTCTACATGGTCAGTTTTTCTCGGTCATTGACTGGGTCAGAGGTACATGTCAGAGGAATGAACGATAATTTCTGGCTTTAACATCTGATTATTCTAGTCCATGCCATATTCACTTATTCCTAAAAGCATGATTGTCAACAAAATTTCAGTGAATCCTGAACAGCTTCAGAAGGTATGTTGAGTTCTTTCACTTTAAAAGGCAACACAAATCTTCTCAGTGGGAAAATAAATGATTGAATCTCACCTCATTCCAAATGAATTAGAGTTGGCAGGCTTGTGTGTCTGGAGCTGACTTACAGTACTTGATGCTAAAATGTAGCCCCTTGTAGTAGTTATAATAAATTAAGGCTTCTGTCAGAGGCCGAAGTCATGAAAGTTAAAGGAAAAAATATATTGCTACCCTTTATATTTTTGGGCTCTGATAGGAATTTTGGTCTTTAGCAGGTTGACAGCACAAAATAGACAAATTCAATATTTTAGGATACTGTGCCAAATTTCATGTGTAGAAGCCTGTGAGTGTCTTGCATTAAGCTGTGAGTTATAGCAGTGAAGGCCTAGAAAGTGAGAAATAGCATATTTCTTGAGGCCTATAGGGCATGCAAGTTCCACAGTTCTCCCTCTTGAATGACAACATGGTCCAACTTCCCAGTGAGAAGCATGCTGGTGTGTTTCTCTTTCGTACTCTCTTCTGAATAATGTGAGGTGTTGTTAATTTAAAAACTGTCACTCACAGGGCATAAAAATGTTTTTCAGTTAAAAGTCCAGTGACAAGCAGAAGATAACAGCAGCAATGGGCACTCTGAAACAGGTAATAATTTTCCATAGCTAATCATCATTATTTTTCTATATGAAGTATTAAAAACAAACTTAATAATATATGCTTTGATAAAGAGTGTTTGTAAAAAGTGGCATTCCACATTAACTCTATCAAATAACTTGACATTAAAAAAAAAAAGAAGTCATTACTGGTCTCATTCAGAGTTGAAATATCTTTGCTGGGATTATTTATTTGTCCTTTTATCTATATTATCTTTGGTAATACGACCAAGTAAAAACTGGAGAAAAACCTAAGGATAAGCTGGAAGTGGTTTCAAAGTACTAGTGTTCTGAAATTGGATCTATTTTGCCTCCCCATTCCTTTCCTTTTCTGATAAATTTCATAGTAACTCAGGATTCTTTCTGCTACAGAACACTGCAGCAACAGGAAACTGCCCAGACATCTTCCCCATGTCTGTAGTAGTCCATTTGTCAGTAACTGAAACTAATTTCAATGATGTGACTCACTTGTCTGTCCAGTTATTATTTTTAAAATTGTTACAAATTAAGTGGGCATCCTCTGGCTTCAAATGGAGAGCCTGAAATATTAGCAGTGGAAACAACCTAAAATATTAAAAAAAGGAATCTGAGAATGGCTCAGATTACCTAAATACACCACAAAACCAACAGCAGTGGAAAGCAGTAGAGTTCATACAGCTTCTGGTGCTGAGTATTAAAGGGCATGAAAATGGAGATTAATCTCCTGACTTCTGAGGATAATTCAAGAGAAATGATGAACAACAACAACAAAAAACAATGTATCAATACAGAACTGGAAAGTGAAAAGAAAGCAGATCTACTCCAAATGTGATTTAAATTTCATTATATTTTGAATATTCAGTGGGAATCTCCTAAGGTTTTAGTTTCTCTTTGGGAGTAAAATGGGTTCTTAAAAGTGCATTCATCTATGCTGCTAGAGTATCGTTTACTAACAAATGATTACAGCTGTACCCAAGTGGCCTAAAAGAGTTTTAATGTTGCTTCCAGATGTGCCTAATTTATTTCCAGGGTATAATGTTTGCCTTGGGAGCCTTGGGTGATTTTCTCACTTATCAGTGCCAATTTCTTGGGGATACGTAAAATTTTAGTCCTCTTCTAGATGGGGAAATGGAACATGAAGATATTATGGTTTCATTAATATTAAATGAGAAACCCTTAAACAACCCTGGATAAAATATTAAATCTAGTGTGTATTTCATGAGCTTACACACCTGGACTTGTTTCTGCATGGATTTCCTAGGACTCTTCTTGCCAATATTCAATATTATATAAGTGATGTCTGTCAGGAATTTTAAAAATTGAGAATTTTGAAAATTTCCCTCTAAGTTTAGCTTTAAAATCTCCAGTGGTTGCTATGTTATACAGTATTACAAGGATGAAACAAATCTAATTTTCAACTACTCAAAGGATAGCTACTAAATTGCATCTATGAATATTCTTTGGATATTGGAGGTGAATAATAATATAAGGTATTTTTTATGAAGCAATTATATAAATTTTATTATGGAACACATGCAAATGAAGGCCAGTTTAAATGTAAAATTCACAGTGTATCTCAAGCACTTGGGATACTAACTATTAAAGCTACTTGCAGGTGATGCACAAACTATGCACTTGCATTTCAAGAGGTTTTTCACAAAGATAAATCAAGTTGTTGAAAATATTTAAATGTACTCAACTGAGTTTAAATGTTTGCTAAAATACATAATCTAAACTAACACGTATCAGAAGCACAGAAATCATACTGTGAACGGTCACTTAGTGTCTATACTGGAACTTAAACCTGGGTCTCATGTTCTACACTTTTAGTACTCTTTCTAAAATAGTATGTTGATCTTTTAAAACAATGAGAACTATTTTCCCAATACCCAACTAACTCACTTTGGAAGAGCTTGTAATCTCAACTCCTTATCTATAGTACCAAAGTTACAAGACGGCATAATCTTCCCTAAAGGATTAGGTATTTCAGTAAATGGCTAAAACAAAAAATTGGAATATTACATATTGCCAAAATTACCTTAGAAAATCTTGTATTACTCTTGAAAAAAACAACACATTTTCCTTCTTTTACATTGGTCAGGAAACGCTTAAAATTATTCACATGTCCTTCACATAGGTTTGGCAAACAAAAGCACTGCTTCAAGATTTTTTGCATCCAATGTCTATTACTACAAAAGGCATGATGTTCAAAATGCTTCCTATTTTTGGAAGTAAAATTCTCAATGATACAATTTAGAATACTTTGGTAGAATGTACGATCATGATGGCTGAGAATTTTGTCAGTTTTGTTCACTGTTAATTCAGCCCCGTCCAAGAACAATGCTGGTCATATAGTAGGTGCTTAATAAACATTCTGAATACATAAAATGTGAATTTGATATGTTGAAAATGTAAATGAATGAAAGATTAGTGAATGTGTCTCATACCTAGTTCTTGGAAATTCTAAGTTAACACCAAAATATCTAACTGAAGAATTGGTTATGTGAAGTTAGATTAAATAACTTGAGGTTTTTGGCTTTTTAAATATTTCTTTTGGCTTAGTAATAATCTTGTATACTTTGGGTAAGGTGATAATTGCAATAATTTTTAGTTTTTATATTTAACTTCATTCACATTCAGGTTATTTACTGAATTACTCAGATATTTTGACATCAGTCAGATATAGTAGAAATCTGCTATTGCAAATTTCCTATGCAGAATAAGATATATGAGAAATAAGTTGTGGGGCGCCTGGGCAGCTCAGTCAGGTAAGCGTCTAACTTCAGCTCAGGTCATGATCTCATGGTTCATGGGTTAGAGCCCAGTATCAGGCTCTGTGCTGACAGCTCAATGCCTGGAGCCTGCTTCAGATTCCGTGTCTCCCTCTCTCTCTGCCCCTCCCCTGCTCGTTCTCTGTTTCTCTCTGTCTCTCAAAATTAAATAAATGTTTAAAAAAATTTTTTTAAATAAAAAATAAATAAGTTGTTGTATGTCAAATTCTTATAGAAATGAGCCAAATCATTTCTTTATAACAAAATGTCTCACAAAGATACACAACCTTTCAAAAACTGAAGATATATATACGTATATATATACATATACATATATATACGTATATATATGCATATACATATATATATATATATATACACACATATATGTAAATCTGATGGCTTTCCCTATTTCAAAGACTAGTCAGAATGTTATTAGTAATTCAAATGCTCTGGAGACACTTGTTCTGGAATTGGGTTTTCCCTGGGAAGGCGATCTTTAAGATTCATGTTTTCATCTGATCCGATTTGGGAATGCCTTCGCTGTTACATTTTCATTGATTTCTTCTTTCCCCATCTTCCTCTTTTTCTCTCTCCCTCCCTTTCTCCTTTTTCTTTCTTCCTTTCTTCCTTTCAATTATTTAGAGTGGGGTTACAGATTTGCTTATATTAACCTTAGATATGCATCTCTGTAATTATCTTGATTTCCCAGATGAAATGCGGGAATTATGAGACTTCCAAGATGTGGGAAAAAAATACATTTAGTCTACTTGGATCACGTCAATGCTATTAAATAAACAATCCTTATCAAATATACAGATTGTTTGCCTAAGCGTTCATATCTCTTACATAAAGTGTTTCTTTAGAGAGACCCTCCCCTCTCTCCCATCCTTGTCCTTCCAGCATGATCATTCATGGAAATGTTGAAAGACTTGCAGCTGAATATAAAAAAGTTAAGTTTGTGGAAGTAAAATGCTGTTGTGATGCAGCCCTGCCTTGTGCAATTCACACATCAGCCACTCAATGTTGATAAACCTGATTAGTTACAGCAATGACTTCAAGGGTCTAAATAAGTAAAGCTTCCAAGTTTTAAATCATTAAAGTTCTATTTGGCTTGGAAATAGTCTTATGTTAATTGGATAACACAGTCAAGAGGGATCAGCTATTTAACTACTGTTGTAGTAAGTAAGAAGTTAAGAGCCAAGACTGAAGTGGTGGCCACGCAAACAGAAAAGAAAGACAAGGAGTTTGGGAAAGATGTGCCATAGAGGAGAAGCAAGGTGGGCAGTTGGTCTCACCCGTCCAGCCTCTCCTCCCTCTTCTGAGGAAGAGAGAATCTTTCAGCTTTTTCCAAATAACCAGCAGAGTGGGAGCTTTCTTTTTTTTAATGTTATGCCTTTGGTTCATTCTTTACTGGCTTAGTGGAGGAATTATGTATTTTGTTTTTAAACTGTTACAGTGAGGGATGCATGTAGAAATTCAGGAGGCAGAGACTGAGATTACATGTGAGCAAATGATTTAAAAGCATGGAGATAATTATTAAAAAAAAAATCAAACACAAGAAATAGTGGCTAAGTGCCAATAAATTGGATCTGATCCTGAGTTTCTAGGGTCACTGGATGCTAATTTCATCCCCTTCTTTTATAGATTTTATGGCTTCATTTTAACTGCTCAATTAAGTATATTCTCCATGGGAATTTACTAAATTATTTATTTTCTTTTAATTTGAGGTCTTCACATTTCTATACACATATATGTAGGCCTTAAGTCATGGAATTTTGAGAGATAAAAATTCTACCCAACCTTTAAGCTGCGCAGAAGGACTCTACTTTGAAGCTAATGAACCTTGTTACTTCTAAGGTAATAGCAGAGACCCTGGCAACATGTCCACAGGGTCATACAGTTTGATAAAGTTGGCTAAAATAAGGTAGGATATCTGTCTACTGTCAATTTTCTTTATTCACTTCTTTTCTTTCAGATAGTTCTGGAATGCTATCTCAAAGTAGGTCAAGTGCAAGCTGAATTGTGGATACACTAAACTTGGATTTAGTAGTGCACATTTACGTGGTTTCAATCTTCTCTCTGTTAGTTAAATTAGTAGGTGCCTGGGTATAGTTGGAAGAGTCCCAATATCTGTTAGGCTGATTCCCTCAAAGGTGTAGGGCCACAGGTCTTATCATGACATGAATGTGTCTTACAGCAGTCAGCACCAGAAATACATAGGTGGAGGATGAAAAACAAAGTCCAAAGTATATCATTCCAGAAGCTTGTTTGTAGAAAGCATTTCCAGTCATCAGGTGTTTAAAATTACAAGGGGAGAAGTCCAAAATTACAAGGGGAGGAGTGTTTAACAACAACACTCAGTCAAAATAGAAGTTCTTGCCCATCATGAATATACTCGGTAATGCATCTTCTGAAATTCAAATGTACCCTACATTATTTTATTTTTTGATGGGAATTTTACAAAATGGAATTAATCAGAATTTTTGTTATAGGACATAAACTTCTAGCAGATTTACAAATGGTAATTATGTCTGTGTTGACATTTCATGTTTTAGGCATCTCACTACCACTACTAAAAAACAAATGTGATCAACTATGTTAAGAAGACTGAATTATCTATTATTCTTTTTATAGAAAACAATTACAAATTTGTTCTTATGTGAAGAGGTGATCAAAGAACATGCAGCCAAAAATGGAAGAAAAGAATTACAGAGTGTGTCAGGAAGTTTATTAAATTTTCTGAATTTTATAATGTTTGCAGTATTTTTCAGATTTTTTAGATTTGATTTTGCTATGATTTCTTTTCTCATTCTAAATAAACATTCATGCTCATACCTAATTTTGTATACATAATATTGTAACATTTTTCTGAAAGTGAACTACCCAAATTATATATAGTTCAGGCTCTATGAAACCCAGGTCCACCCTAGTAACTGAATCCAGAACAAACATAGATGTATGTAGGCAGGGAGTGGGGCTATACAAGGCCGGGATGGGGGTGAGGGTAAAATGTGGTAGGTTCATGAAGGGAAGAAGCTACATCTTCATCAGATCATTTAGCTGTCCTCATTCACTCCTTCTCGGGAGATACAATGGAAAAGTGAGGTTCATCACAATTTTAAGATGAGAGTTGGTACTTCCAAATGCATACCCGGAAGCTATAAGTGGAAAGACAAGGTAGTCTACAGAGGCCAAGTATAACTTTTTCTTTGAAATCTGGTTGTTGACACCCAGGAAGTACACCATCCATCCTACTCCACAGCCCTGACTTTTTGGCAGTAATTCTTTACACTTAATAAGGCCAACAATTTCCTCTATAGAAGTTGCCTCCTAGAGTTTGGGAACTCTTTAAAGGACTGATAGAAAACTAGTGCAAATGTTTCATCTGCTTTTGATTTGTGCATTCTAAGCACATGGCTTCCAAATGTCACAATTGGAATGTGGAATTCAGTAATTCATAAGTATTTTGATCAAATCATTGATTTTATTCATTGTCTTTGGTGAATGGATGATACATGCTGTCTGGTTATTTCCAAGCACCGATCTTTCTTCCTCTTATATATTATATAATTTTATTTAGCTGACATGTTCTTTCAAAGTTAGTAGAATTTGGGATTTGCGTCTTTTGAGAAAAAAGGCAAACTCATTAGATTCCCTTTCTAAATATTTTAATAATGTTGCTGAAGACTGGAATGCCATCTTTATTCAGCTCTTTTGTTTTTCTGCCACAACTTAGCACTTATGGTGAATGGCAATACATATTAATAAGCAGGCAGCTTAATAAGACTCAGGTTAATGATGATAATTATTCCTACATGGTGTATGCTGACAGTGTGTGCAAAGATATTCACTCTTCAAAAAAGCCCCAAGGCAGTACAGATAATTCTGACACTGAGTACGTTATCTGAGAAGAAGGTTAACAATGCTATGTGATACTTTTTTTTTTTTTTTTTCCTGTAAGTGAACATTTTAATTACCTGGGGATAATGTCCATAGCTAGAATTCAGTGAGTGGGCATAGGGCCAATAACTTTTCAGGAGATCCCTGAGAGAGACTTAGAATTTTAACCATTAAAAATTACAGGCTTGCAAACAGGGTCACTAGAAATAAATAAGCATAGTCAGAATTAAGAAAAAAGTCAGTGTTTTGACTCTAATTCTCACAGTGGTTCTTAGTTTGAAGTGGATTTTTAAAAAAATTTTAAGGTTTTATTTATTTTTGAGAGAGAGAGAGAGAGAGAGAGAGAGACAGACAGACAGACAGACACACCAAGAGACAGAGGGAGACACAGAATCTGAAGCAGGCTCCAGGCTCTGAGCTGTCAGCACAGAGCCTGATGCAGGGCTTGAACCCATGAACTGTGAGATCATGACCCGGGCTGAAGTTGGTGGCTTAACCTACTGAGCCATGCAGGCGCCCCTGAAGTAAATATTTTTTGATTAACCATGGTAAAAGTATGAAATTGTGAAGTTCTGCTTCCTTTATTCTGTCTAAGTCCACCAAATTCTTTACAAAACCAACCACTCTAATGCTTAATGACCTTGTGCACTGTTTTCCATCTCTCTATTTTAGGTTGCTTTCCAAACCTTCATTTACACCTGAAGAATTAATGACAAGTAACTGATTAACAGTTCAGAGCTACATTCCATTTTTTTTCCCCTCCCAGAGTCCACTGCGTTTTCAGAAGTATTAAAACCTTAAACTAGGCGTCTCAAATAAAACACCAGCAAGGGCCTGTCAAGTAACATTAATGAGTGAAGCCAGCCTAGTGACAGCTACAGTAAAACTGAAAGGCAGGCTAAAAGGCTTCTAGTTGGTTGGGTGGTGGGGGATGGGGGTGTCTTTGCACGTCTTTAGCAGATTATTTCTACGTAGACATTCTGGTCCAGATTTGCTCAAAATGTACTTTTTCAAGCTTGAAATCTGGACTTTTGTGAATTCTCCCCATGTTTACATTTTGTCCATGAAACATCGTCTAGGTCAAGCACAACATGTCCAGGGCTGAAAATGGTTTGAAGGTAACAAGTTTGTAACTTCTGCTTTCAAATGAGGGGAATAAACTGGAGGACCTATATTCCTCTAAAGCACTCACAACCCTCTGCCCTTTATTGTGATGTTCCATTTACTCTGTGCCCATACTGCCCTCTACTCCCTGGGACCTACTCACTTTTGATGGCCTTGGTTAAATGACTCTCTCTATGCTTTCTAAGCCCCTTCTCTTCTTCCAAACCATTTCTCCACCATCTCCCTTCCTTGTAGAATGAATCCATTTTCTTATTATGTCACTAGGGCATGTGGCACACACTGTAATTAGCACTTAACAGAGTGTATACTAAATATCTGTGGCTGTGTTAGTCTCCCCAGTTACACTGTGAGGTCCATATGGATAGAGTCCTCTTTTTATTTTTTATCAGCATCATCACACAATATCTACCTCATAATAAACAGTAAATATTTGCTAAGAGAATGAATGGATCAGTGAATGAATTTTAGAATGCTACTTGAAGGCTTAAGTATTTTAGTAAGCCTCTTTGCCCCTTAGCAGGGGGCATAACTATGGAAGACATTCAGTACATATTTATTAAATGAGAAATGAATGTGAACCAATAAGGGAAAATTATTCTTTGAAGAGTTAGGGAGTGGCAGACAGGTAAATTTCAGTGTTGTATCCCTTAAATCACTGCCCACTGGAGTAAAACAGGTTCTTAAATTCTCTCTGATCCTAAAATCCGATTTAAAATATAAATTATATATATATATATATATATATATATATGTGTGTGTGTGTGTGTATATACATATACACATGTATATATATATATATATGATGGAGATATATTCACTATTTTTCAGGGTGACCTTTTAACATTTCCCTTAATGCTTCTTCTAATTGAGGCAGCTATGTAAAGGTTTCAATACCTCAAATGAGCAGATAATATTGAGGCAACATCTTCTGTAAAGTCTAGTGGCTATAAATTTTTTCAGAAGCAAGTCAGGATGAATTTGAATAGAAAAGCCATCTGGCAGCACTCTATTCAATTAGTATTTATTATAAATATACACTCAGTTACTTATAATATATTTATTTATATCAAAGATGTTTAGTCTGCTCATCACATTAGTGAAAATCTGCTTGAGTCCTTCTGTCCTGAGTCTTATGTTTTAGTCTTCTACCAAACTGCCTTACTAGAACCTGATTGCAATCACAAAATTCACATTAATTTGGAAATATGTTGATCATTAATTTAACAATCTAGTGTAAAGGTTAACACCAAGAACTCTATCCTACATGTCAACCAAGGAAGATATACAAAGTTTAAAAAAACCCCGACACTTTCTCTATAACAGGCATCTGCCATGACTGTGGTCAGCTCTAGTTTTGCAGGGATAGGTCTCAGTAGAAGACTAGCTAATTGTTCTGTAGATAAGTCTAGCTAGCTGATTGGTTTTAGGGACATAATCCAGTTATTTATTTAGTTCTGCAACTTGGTAACAATTAACTAATCAGCTGTGTGAGATTCAACCAATGAATTAAAGATCTAAGTTTGCAGAGAGCTGTGACACTGTAGCTGTTCTTTTAAAAGAAAATAAAAGTTGTTATGCAGTGTTAGCATGCTGCATGCATAACATATCATGATACTATTATGGAGCTTGTGCCATTTTACCTGACATCGGACACGTCAGCAACAAGCAGGTATGAATCATGCACATTTTCTTCCAGTGGGGTAATGCATACAATGCAACCAAATTCAAATGAGCAGATTTTCAGAGTGTTTTAGAATCTCTTCCTGGGGCTAAGATAGACCTGCCACTGGTCTCTCCATTTCCTCTAGTAAGCCCTGGTATATTAAGCAGTGGAAAATAAAACAACAAATGTTATTCAGCAGAAAGATAAAAGCCCAATCTATGTAAAGTGAGACAGAAGAAATGGAAACATAGCATGTGGATTTTGCATGCTGAGCCTCATAAAATGCAAGCGTGAATTTCCTCTCATAGTGAGTGTGGTCCAACATTAAACGAAGCATGGGGCATGATTATGAGAGATAAGATCAGTAGTTGGAGAACATACAGCAAGCTGTTTTACCCACATTGAATATAATTTCACTCCTCTGATCTATTAGGCCCTCTTGGTGCACATCTTTGTAGATTTTTGCTAGTTCTCAGGAATGCATTAAAAAAAACCCCTACAGGCTATAACTAAAATTACTGAATATTTTTTAATGTCTCACATGTTGACGGTCCTGATTTTCGTTATAGAAGAAATAACTGTCGATAGTGCCATTTAAATCCCTACTCTTTAGATTTGTGAATGCTAATGGCTGGGCTGTCGAACTTCAGCTTTTCCTGTAATCGTTATTCCTGGTTTCCTGTGGTGGGTATGTATCGAACATAAGAAATTAGCTGCAGAGAGAATTAGAGGGTGTAAGTCTGAGTCATGTAAATGCCAAAAGCTTTTTGTGACATTTTTCAGACTTTAAAAATGGAAATATGTTATTTGCACAGTAGCTCCTGATGGAATATGACATACTGCAGAGATGTGGCGAGTTTAAGATTGGGCTGCAGGCCATTAGGAACCCTCTGTGTGAGAGCCTGGGGCCTCAGCAGAGGAATGGGAGTGAGCTACTTGGAAGAAGCATGGCATTTGCTGATGAGCCAAAGAATCCTCGTTAGATCAAGAACTGCTAATGAGAATTGAGAACTTGCTTGAACCTGTTATCATAAGTAAGGCTTAGGAATATAATTTTCAGCTTGATGTAACTTCTGTCTTTATTCCAGATGGTCTTACATCATCATCATTATATCAGCACATGAAAAAAAAAATCACAGCGCTAAGTACATACCTTAACTCTTGTATTTCAATTAAGGTTGAGCTCTTTAATTCAGTCAAAATAACAAATCCCTGTTAGCAGATTCTGAACCTCTGTTGAGTCCTGAGATGCATGAAGGATGGGTATGGGGGTGTATAGTAGAACTTTCTATAGAAGAAAACAGAGGACCCCCATCTGTCACACTGTCCTTCACCTCCTGTCCCAACCCCTTTCAGATCTAGAGAAAGCTAAAAGGGAGTTAGAAATTGTCTCTGGTTCCACTTTTGGTTAGTGGGGTAGATCTTCTCGGAGGCTTGATTCCACTTCAGGGGATAGTCTGGCAATCCAGTGAGCCCACACTTCTTGGAAACATGGTAATGTGGGAGTATATCTTTTGTTTGTTGGTTTGTTTGGGGGGATAATGTAAGAAATCTTATGCTTATTTTGAGATTTTCCTGTAGGGTGTAAAAGACTATCACGAGAAAGAAGCTTCTCTGCTTTCTCTTCTAGAAAATTCAGTGTTCAGTTTTTGAAAGATATAGAACCCAGGAAAAAAGATGGGTGACATTTGGAAGAAGAGGACACAGATGACCAAGAGGACTTCTGAAAGAATTTCCTAAGTGCATGTGGAAATATAGAATTAGTAAAAAAGACAAAACAAAACAGGAGATAGGGTTCTTGATGGTTTTTCTTTCAATAATGTCTCCTGCGAAGCCTCTATTAGACTTCCCTGTGCTCCCCATAAATGCAATTCTACTTTTCCCCTTAAATTCTCCGTGATGCTTAATAATGTCATGAAATCTGTTCCCCCAAAGCAAAATCCTAGCTGTCATCCTTGAACAATTTCCTCTTTATCTTCTCACTCCAACTCAAGACACATTGGTTTCATTTCAAATCTCAATCCTCCTTGCTTCCTCCCCACTGCTTCTTGTTCTGACCCTTATTTTACCTCAGCTATAGTAGGCAGTTTTAACTGGTCTCTCAGCCTCCTGTCTTACCCCACTTCTCTATCGTCACTGTTTACATAAATACTTTAATATGTTTCTTCCTTCTCTAATGATGCCCAAGCACCTTGCAAGTATGTAAGAGCTGTGTAAAAAGAGTAGTTCTTGGCCTTCTGGGAGCCAAGAAAACCTGCAATCACGTTCTTTTTCTCCCTTGCTCTGTTGAGTTTGCTATCTACTGTCCATAGAAAGAAGTCTACATCAACAGTCAAAGCTATTCACAATTTGGTCCTCCCTTCCCTCTTGCGTGTACTCATCCTCCCCCCTGTACTCCACTGCCCACAGACCAAACTGACGGTGTTATGGCTTCATGAATTGTCATTCATTTTCATAACTTCATACTTTTTCACTTTCAGTTTCCTCTGACTGAAATGCCTTTTCCCATTTGAAAAAAGCCTAGTTATTCCTCAAAATCCCTCCTAAATGTTATCTCTTCTGACACTCTCAGGCTGAGTTAGAGGTTTCCTCCCTGTACACCTTCACACTTTGAAAGTATTTACTTCTTTATATGTCTGGCTTGCCTGTGATATTACAAGACCCTTCAGGACAGCAACCTCTTTGGATTTCTAGCTTTTAGCATTGTTCCCACAGAACAAAACACAACACAATGTTGACATGAATAAGCAAATGAAGAGAAGATGTAGCTCCTAATACTTTCTTTTTGCATCCATTTTCAAAAGTAGTGGAAATTTAATACATCGAATATCCTATACATTGCTTGTACAGAATATGATCCAGGGAGCAGTAAATTCATAGAATGAGTGTCTGCGTTTTTCCTCGATCAGAATCTCTGCTCACTTTGAGGTTTACTCATCAATGCCATTTGAAGAAACATTGTTCTGCTAACAATGTGCTACTTTATTGAATTCTGTTAGAGAATTTCACTACAGGTTTAATTATTGCTCACCTTGGTGTCAGGCTGCTTTCCCTTTATTAACTAATCATCCACTGGCCCAGTGGGGTTTCTGTAGCCTCCAGGCTTCTCAAGATACATCAAATCAGATTATCTGCTCTTATTTTACATAGATAAAATTTAAGTTTTTTCCCAAACTCAGTGAAGAAACAATCTCCCACTGCTTAATATATGCAAACTATACGAAGGAATTCATTTACATAACCTGAGCTGAGTTAGTCATTTGAGCTTTGTTAATTATCTTTGGAAATAAAGTTAGCTTGACCAGAGTAGTAAACAGATATATTTGATAAAATTTTTATTTTACCTTACAACACATAGAATTGTAGTGTTGTTATAATGATTTTTAAATACAAGTTATAGAAAAGAGATCATGGACCAACCTATGTATATGTTATGACAATGTCATAGTTCAGAATTTATTTTTGCTTCAGCAGCTCTCAGAAACGAAGATTCTATGAATTGGTTTGGCCTTGAAGTAAGAGTTATTTGTAAACGGTTTTGTTGATTCCTAATCAATATACTGAGAATTACTTTTATAGAGCCTAGCTTTCTAGAAGGCTTTCATGTTGAAATCTTCTGAAACTTAAAAGTGAGGTATTTTGAAATATCATGAAGTGCCACATGACATAAAATATGTCAAAAGTATCTTTTGATTCTTAATCAGTTTGAAAATGAGAGTTCAGTGTTTTATGATTTTTGGAGTATACTCGAGTCCCTCTAAGTTTATATTCTATGAAGCCTAGTCATATGTGTTATAGATAATAAAACTAACACTTCCTTTTGTCTTAGGGTAGAAGCTTTACATGCAGGCCCAGTATATAGTTAACAAGGTGTTAGATCTTTTCTTTTCAGCATATATGATTATTAAAACTCTTTACATAAATTAGATCAGAAAATATCTAGAAATTGCATAAAATTATGCACTCACAAAAGTGAAATGAGTTGCTACAAATGTAAGGGTAGAATTTGTGATTTCTCTCCATCCCCAGATCTCACTGTATTTAACAGTAATTAAAAATTTAATCCATTAAGGGGCGCCTAGGTGGCTCAATGGGTTAAGCGACTGACTTTGGCTCAGATCATGATCTTGCAATTCATGAGTTCGAGTTCCAGTCGGGCTCTGTGCCGGCAGCTCAGAGTCTGGAGCCTGCTTTGGATTCTGTGTCTCCCTCTCTCTCTTTCCCTGCCCTGCTTGTGCTCTGTCTCTCTCTCTAAAATAAACATTAAAAAAATTTAATCCATTAAGAAATAGATAATCAGAAAAGTTACTTTTTCCCATATTTGTAGTAGTTATTGCGTATTTTCTGACCATTTTTGAGGTACATTTTTACTTTCAAAAACAAAGACTAATTTATGTTAAACTACTGTTTTATAGCAAGCTTGTCAGGGAGGGCCAACCTAAGTAGAAAAGACATCTGCGTCATAAATTCACTCCAGTTTTATTGCTTCATTTTGTTATTTAGTTATCGAACAATTTATAGTCTATAACTAACACAGAACTTTTCAATGATGGGTGAGGTCTCTTTTAGCTCTATGTGTGTATTTTTGGGGTTGGTTAGTTATTTGTATGCATATGCATTTTAAAATCTTTTTAGTGAAGATCTGATTTCCTTTTCTTGAGCTCTTGAATCAATGATTTTTTAAACAAGTGTCCTGATTTTACACTCAGCATTTTTTTAAAAAGTCAACCTTATTAAGATATAATTTTATACAATGAAATACATATTTAAAATAAATTCTAATGAAACGTCACAGATATGTACACACATGTAACTCATCACTTCAGTCAAAATCTAGAATATTTCTATCATGCTAGAAAGTTCACTACTGCTTATTTGCAGCCACTGCCTCTCATCTCAGACAACCAATAGTTTGATTTCCATGCCCTTTGATTAGTTTTCTTTTTTATTGCTGAGTAGTATTTCACTGTATGAATATACCATAATTTCTTCATCCATGCAATTGCCTATGGACACTTGAGCTGTTTTATTATAAATAAAGCTGTTCTGAATTCTCACGTATGTTTTTTTTTAGAATTGCCAAGTTATATAAATATGCTTAACTTTTAAAAAAATTTTATTTAAATTTTAGTTAACATATAGTGAAATAATGGTTTCATGAGTAGAATTTAGTAATTCATCACTTACATATAAACCCAGCGCTCATCCCAACAAGTGCCCTCCTTACGCCCATCACCTATTTTAGTCCATCACACAACCACTTCCCCTCCAGCAACCTTCAGTTTGTTCTCTATAGTTGAGTCTCTTATGGTTTTCTACCCTCTTTCTTTCTTTCCTTTCTCCTATGTTCATCTATTTTGTTTCTTAAATTCCACACATAGGGGAAATCATATGGTATTTGTCTTTCTCAGATTTATTTTGCTTAGCATAATACACCCTAGTTCCATCCATGTCATTGTAAATGGAACATTTCATTTTTTGATGGCTGAGTAGTATTCCATTGTATATATATGCCACTTCTTCTTTATCCTTTATTCATCAGTTGATGGACATTTGGGCTCTTTCCACAATTTGGCTACTGTTGATAGTGCTGCTCTAAATTTTGGGGTGCATGTGCCCCTTTGAATCAGTATTTTTGCAACCTTTGGGTAAACAGTGTAATTTCTGGGTTGTAGGGTAGCTCTATTTTTAATTTTTTGAGGAACCACCATATTTTTCTCCAGAGTGGCTGCACCAATTTGCATTCCCACCAACAGTGCAAAAGGGTTCCCCTTTCTCCACATGGTTGCCAACTTCTGTTGTTTCCTGTGTTGTTAATTTTAGTCATTCTGACAGGTGGGAGGTAGTATCTCATTGTGGTTTTAATTTGTATTTCCCTGATGAGTGATAACGAGCATCTTTTCATGTATCTGTTGGCCATTTGTATGTCTTCATTGGAAAAATGTCTATTCATGTCTTCTGCCCACTTATTAACTGGATTATGTATTTTTGGGTGTTGAGTTTATTTAAAGTTTTTTATATACTTTGGATACTAACACTTTATTAGATACGTCATTTGCAAATATCTTCTCCCATTATGAAGACTGCCTTTTAGTTTTGCTGATTTTTTCCTTTGGTGTGAATGTATGTTTAATTTTATAAGAAAATGCCAGATTGTTCTCCAACAAAGCAATTCATGAGAGTTCTCTTACTCTATATCCTCATTTACACTTATTTTTGTTAGTTCTTATTGGTGGGAAGTGACATTACAGTGTGAATTTAATTTTAATTTCCCTGGTGATTAATTTAGCATCGTTTCATGTGCTCAGTATCTGTTAGTCTATCTTATTTTATAGGGTGTGTGTTTTTGCCCATTTAAAAAGGATGTGGTTTTCATTTTCTTGCTGAATTCTAAGAGTTCTTTTGTATATTGTTAATATCGTCCTTTATCATATACATGTATTGCAGATGTTTTCTTCTAGTCTGTGGCTAGATTTTTCACTTTCTTAACAGGGGCTTATGAATAACAAGAATGTTTTAATGTTGATGAATGTAGTTTATCAATATTTTATTTTATGGTTTATATTTTCTTGTTCTATATATGAAGACTTTATCCAACCTAAGGTCATAAAACTTTTTCTCCTTGTTTTTTACAGAAATGTAATATATTTAGGGGTGTCTGGGTGGCTCAATCAGCTAAGGGTCCAACACTTGATTTCGGCTCAGGTCATGATCTCACGGTTCATAGGATAGAGCCAGGCATTGGGCTATACAGTGACAGCATGGAACCTGCTTGGAATTCTCTCTCACTTTCTCTCTGCTCCTTCCCCACTCACATGCATGCTCTTTTTCTCAAAATAAACAAATTAAAAAAAAGAAATTTAATATTTTTAACTTTTGCGTGTAGGATTGTGATCCATTTTGAATTAATTTTTGTGTTTGGTACAGGTGCAGCATTTGTTTTATTATCCAATAACTGGTTAATATATAGAAATACACTTGATTTTTGTGTACTTGTTTTCTCCAAACTTATAAATTCACTTAATTGTAATAAAAAATTTTTATTAACACAATTGTGTTGTTTGAGAACACACAGAGTTTTAATTCTTTGTTTCCAACAGTTATGCCTTTTATGTATTTTTTTTTTTTTGCCTTATTGTCCTGGCTAGAACCTATAGTACAATATTGAATAAAAGTGGGGAGAATCCTTGCCTATTTATAATCTTAGGAGAAACCATTTACTATATTATCATTTTGTATGAGGCTAGCTGTAAAGTTGTTGTTTGTAGTTGCATTTTATCAAATAGAGAAGTTCCTACAAATTCTTAATTTCCTATAAGTTTTTATTATGAATAGTTGCTGAAATTTGTCAAATGCTTTTTTCTGTCTTCACTAAGACGATTATATGATTTTTCTCTTTCATTCTGTTAATGGGGAGAATTATGCTGATTAATTTTCAAATGTTGAAAAGCTTGTTCGGTTCTTGGATAAACCCCACTTAGTCATGATGTAATTTTAAATATTGTTGGATCCTATTTGCTATCATTTTGTTAATTTTTGTGTCTATTTTTATGAAAGATATTGTCCTGTAATTTTATTTTTTCCTCTTCTTCTGCCCTTTTTGGTTTTAATTGAGCATTTTATTTTATTCGGAATAACATTTTGTCTCCTTTTTCTGCATATCAGTTATATTTCTTTTAAAAAAAGTTAGTGGTTGTCCTAGAGTTTGCAATATATATTAACTTAAACCTGCCATCAAATAACATTATATCACCTCAGAAGTGGTATAGGGATCTTATAATACAGCATTTCTAATTTTCCATCTCATCCTTAGGACATTATTGTCATTCATTTTAGTTATTCATATGCTATAATCATGCAATACTTTGCATTACTTTAAATAAAAATGAAAGATTTTAGATCCACATTTCCAACCTATTTGATTTGTTTTTTCCTTGAAGAACTTCATTTCTTGCAGAAATTAGAGCAGAAATTAATGCTATCTTGCAGGGCAGATTTATTGGTGACAAAGTCTCAGTTTTTGTTCATGTAAGTAGTCTCTAATTTTTCTTCACATCTGAAGGAATATTTTGAAGGGTAATTGGTGGGACCTTTTTCCCTTCAATACTTTAAATATTTCACTTTATTCCCTTCTTTCTTGTATGTTTTCTTACAAGAAGTCTGCTGTAATTCTTATCTTTGCTTCTCTTTAGGAAAGTGCCCCCCCCCCCCGCCGCCACCCCCCAGTTCTTTTGAGATTTTCCTTTTGTCCTTGGTTTCCTGTAGTCTGAATATGATATGCCAAAATGTAGACTTCATGGTATTTTTCCTGCTTGGTTGCCTCTGAGGTTCCTGGATCTGCGATTTGGTATATTTCATTAATTTTTTGAAGTTCTTGGCCACTATGAAAATACTTCTGCTCTACTCTTTATTTTCCTTCTGGTATTTTAAATACACCTATGTTGCATCATTTGAAATTCTCCCACAGTTCTTGGGTGTTTTTCTCTGTCCCCTCCCCCATCACTTTGTTTTGTTTTTGTTTTTGTTCTTTTACCTCTGCATTTCAGTTTGAGGAAGTTTTATTAACCTACCTTAAATTCCCTGATTCTTTCCTAGGTGGTGTCTAGTCTGCTGATGAGCCTATCAGAGGCATTTTTCATTTGTTACAGTGTTTTTGATTTCTAGTGTTTCCTTTTGATTCTTTTGTATAGTTGTAATCTGTATGTATTGTTCTAATCTGTATGCATAGTTCTAATCTCTAATCTATATCACAGAAATGCCCTTCCCCCAAGTGGAATAAAGCTCTGGTTAAGTCTTTCCCACTGGAGAGTAGGCATTTGTTGTGGAGAACCCTCTGGACATATTTCATAATGTTACTCTGACCAGAGCCAACAGGATATGTTTCTTGGCTCTTCACCATGATTATCTGGTGGGGTTCCTGAAGTAAAAGTGTGAGTTCACCTAAGACTGAAGTCCTAAGACGTTTCTTCAACTAGCTTACTCTCTGGATCCAGTGGTTTGTCAAAATTACCATTTAGTGCCCTACTCTTTATGGCTCTTGCTCCAGGGTGGTTGACTTCAGCTGTGACACTCCACTCTGGACCAGCCTTTCTCTCCAGATTTTGTGGTGGCAGCTTGTTCTGCTGCCTCAGTTCTCTCAGAGACCCAAGAAAATATGTTGATTTTCAATTTATTCATCTTTTTTCCCCCCTACTGTTTAAGGGTGAGAGTGAGGACTTCCAATCTCCTTCATATCAGAGCTGACACTAAGAGTTCTAATTTTCTATTCATATGATACCTTTGTTACTCTTTGGTATCAGGGCTACGTGACCTCATAAAACAAGTTGGAAAGAATTCCTTCCTCTTCTAATTTCTGAAATATTTTGTGTAAAAGTAACATTTTATCTTCCTTATATGCTTGGTAGAAACTGTCAGTTAAACTAATCCAGGTTTGTCTTTGAAAAGATCTTTACTACAAATTTAATTTCATTAATACATATAAAGTTTTTCAGATTTTTCTATTTCTTTTTTTGGTCAATTTTTAAACATTTTGAACTATTTTCTAAGTCTCTTTTTTCCCAAGGAATGTTTCCATTTTATTGTCTAATTTTTTGGCATGAGGTTGCTTATAATATTCCCTTATTATATGAATATTCTGTAGAAATAGCCACTATTTCATCCTGCTATTGCTAATTTTATTCCTTTTTAAAAATACATTAGTCTTCATAGAGGGTTATCAGGTTTATTAGTCTTTTAAAGAACTAAATTTTGGATTTATTAATTTTCTCTGCAGTCATAGACTTCATTGCTTCCTTTGTTTTAAGCTTGCTTTGCATATAATTTGCATATAATTTGTGTGTGTGTGTGTGTGTGTAAAGTTAAATACTTTACCTTATAACTTTCTTCTTTTCTAATACTGGCACTTAAAACTATAAATTTCCCTTTAAGAACTGTTTCACTGCATCTCACAAATTTTGATATGTTTTATTTTCACTATTGTTCAAAAATTCCTTTGTGATTTTTTCCCACTTTATTTAGAAATGTGTTGTTTAATTTCCAAATATTTTAGAAATTTCTAGATATTTTATTTTTATTGAGTTCTAACAAAAGTCTTTTTGGTCAGAGAATATACAATGTAAGATTTCAGTCTTTTGAAGTCTGTTGAGATTTATTGTATATCTAGGTACATGCTTTATCTTGGTGAATGCTTTGTTTGCACCTGACAAAAATTTGGTTTTTTTGCAGGCTTATGTTAATGTCAATGAGATCACACTGACTGACAATGTTTTTCACATCCTGTATATTCACACTGTTTTAATGTATTTGTCTTATTAGTAATTATGAAAGGGTGTTGAACATTATGATTTATTTATCATGACTTATTTATGTTTACCATAAGCCAATTATGACTGTATATTTATCTATTTCTCCTTTTAGCCCATCACTTTTTCATATTGTTTGATGCTTTCTTACTAAAATACATATTTAAGCTTATATGTATTCTGATGATGGACCTTTTTATTATCATATAACACTTCTCTTTATTTCTCGCAATATTTACTGTCTTGAATTATGCCTTGTCTCATATTAACACAGTCATAACGGTTTTTTTAAATGCTTCTTGCTGTGCGCAATAGATCATTGATCCTTTTACTATCTCTGTGTGTCTGTTTTTAACATACCTTATAGAGAGCATATAGTTGGAATTTGCTTTTTAAAACCAGTCATAATATCTGCCTTTTGAGTATTTAGTCCATTTTATTTGAATGTAATGATTGGTATGCTGGGGTTAAACTCTGCTACTTTAAGCTATGCATTTTATTTGTATCATTTGTATTTTGTTCTTCTGTTCCTCTCTTGATGTCTACTTTTGGTTTAATTGAATATTTCTAGTGTTTTATTTTCTCTCATGCTTTTTAATTGTATCTGTTTATATGATTATTTTGGTGGTTCTCCTAATATGCATCTTACTGTCATTAGACTAATGAGACTATTTAGAATATTTTATCATTATACAATTTGCATATCACACATCACAGATGGAAGAATTTTACAATGGCATTCTTACAACCTCCTTCTTTTGTTCTAATCTGTCAAATATTTTCATTTTATATTGGATATAAAACACTTTACAATTATATTACATTTGGTTTAACTCACCTTTTGGTTTCTCTTCTTTTAGAAGGAATCTTTTGCTGCCTATTGTCCAATGCCAGTTAAGAATCACTTCTTGTGCAGTTTTATGGTTGCTTAACTTAGCATGTTGGGGCAAGTCTGGTACAAGTTAATCTTTCATATTTGGAAGTGGAAGTCCTACACTGTTATCCTTCAAAGAGGAGAAGTACTTCTTACTCAGTGGAATCTGGAACTGGAAGTTGTTGATTCCAATCTCATACAAGGGGATGCACTGACATTATATTTATTACTAGTAAGCATTGCAACACCTGAGACAATAAAGCAAGGACACTTCACTGTTCTTAGATAAAGGTACAGGGAGAAGTACAGATTCTTTATTTTGGCAATATGACATGTATTCTTCCCAAAAGTGATCCCTCACTCTGATTATCTATTGTCTAATTTTGTTGGCAAGAGCATCTAAGTACAAAACGCAGGCAGTGAGGAGCTAAAACCAGAATGCCTATCTGTCAGGTTAGCATATATTTATAGTTTTTCCGTCATATTAAAAAAAAATTGAGGGTGAAACTTTACATGGTATAACATTATATATTTCAATATATTATAGAAGACATGAAAACATCTAAAGGTGTTTTAATCACATCCTACAGTATGAAATAGTTAAAAGAATGTGGTTAAGTGAATATGATATGAGAATTTCAAATTTTGGGTTTCTTTCTTTTGCAAGTTTCTAATTTTAATATTTATTATTACCTAATTAGAGATTTTCAACATTTAATGTATTTCATGGTAGTTTTTGTATAATCAACAAAGTGAAAGAGACATGTGTTAAACACAGAATTTTACATGGCAAAGAATTTGGCATGGATCAGATTACAGTGGCTATTTTTGAACATAACAAAGCCCATGTTTCCTCATTTGATCTTAAGTAAAGACTGAAGCAGCTGGTTTCCATCCTCTTTCCTTCACCCAACAGACTGAAGAGTCCTGTTTTTAGTTGCCACTCCTATTGTTTCTGATTTGTTTTTAGGTTTTATTATTATTTAACTCACTGAATTCCTTCAAAATGTTTCTACACATTTTCTTCTTGTTACTTTTTTTTTTTGATATATATTGGAGACTACCAATTCTCTTTTCTTCTTGCTTACTATTATGCCTCAAATTTGTTTGCCTTTAGGTTAAATTTTCTTAATTGATATCTCACTTTAAATAGGTATCTACTTTGGGTCATGTGAAATAATCTGAACCAATTCCTTTCCAGTCTTGAGAGTTATCTTTCCAAAAATCCTGCAGTTAGAAATCTAGTGGAAGTTCTCTGTGTCTTGGGTGACAGTAACACTTTAAGGGTCATGTATTCTGAGTGAAGCCAAGAAGGCTCATATTAATAATTTTTACTTTGACCAAAGTAAAGCAATAAAGATGTCCTGTATTACTGTATTTGACTTAGTAATAAAGTGTCCTGTACTGTTAATATATATATAAACCTCTTGTTTGCCAAAAACACTGGATGTCCTTCCTTCTCTTCCTCAACCTGGTGATTTATAATTGTGCACTCCTTTGTTCCAGTGACTATATACACTAAGGAGTGTTTCTTTTTGTTTGATACTCCCTGCAGATGGTTGACGGCTTTATTACTTTATAAATTAGTCTGGTTGGCTCCCTCTGTTCAAGTCCCTTGTGGGCCTACCAGGAAAAGTTACTCATTGTTGCCAGGGATGGAAAAAGTTTTTTCATTTATTTATCTTCCATTCATTTTTACTTTCTATTTTTCTCTTTCACCCTGAGTTTCTTCCCTTTCAAATTCTCTTCAGGGAAAACTACTTGTGATTCACATATACTTGATTTTTATGTAAGGAGAAGGATTGGGAAGGATTTGATGTATCTATTTGTCTCCATTTTTAAAGGATTTGGTGAAACATTCAATTTCAGAATAACTCTTCAAATTTATTATTATATTGCATATATGATAGTCAATGAGCTCTTGTTTTATGAGAAAAAGTCTTAAAGTTTTAGCCACTTGTTCAAACTATCCATGCACATATAATTCAACATCTGATTTCTTTCCAGTTGTGTTTTAAATAATTACATAACTACAATTATTTTCCCTAGTTCACATGCAAATGCTGGCTTTTCTAGAGATTTTTCATGAATACAATTCATTTGTTCTTGAGATTCAGAAAACTTAGATGTTAAAATTTGATAAAAATGCAAACAACCAAGCAAAGTGGCAAAATAAAACATGTTGAAATGGAGATTTCTACAAAGTAATTTTTCAGAATTTATGATTATTAATCAACTGAAACAGAAACTGTTAAATGATATATTACTGGACCTGAAGGACTCCCAAAATTGAGAGACATGTTAAATAATTTTTTGCCTTAAACTGGTCCTAACAAAAGATTAAGAAAAAAAATGTTAGCTATTTGTACAGTCTTCATAGAAAATGTCCCAACCAACTGCAAAATAGGGGCTGATTTTACCATGAAGTCCTCTGAACCTTTAAAACTGAGAACCAGTTTTATGGGTATGTCTCAATTTCATTGAGATGATGTTGAAAGATCTCATAGGAACTGATAAAAATTAAACATTAAAATATTGGTTCTCAGCTTCAAATTCACATATTCAATAACCTTCTCCACATGTATATTTACATTTACATACTCAAAAGCTTACATGTCCTAAGTCGAACTCCCCATAATATCCCTCTGTTCCAAGGCCACATCACCGGTGGTTTTCTCCACTTGTTCCTATTCTCAAACCCTGACATCACCCTCAGCTCTTTTTCTCTCTATATTCTCTTAAGTCCAATGCAGGTGCAAAACCTCCCGACTCTATCTTCTATATGTCTGGAATCTGCTGTCTCCACTGCTACCACCATTATCTAAATTACATAATTTCTTGCCTAAATTATTGAAATATTCTATTAATTATTAAGTTATTTATGGTTACCATGGTCTAGGCACTGTGCTTAGAACTTTACCTTCATGATGCTAATGAGTCTTCAAACTTACATTAAAGATGATTACATTGATGATTACTAGGCGATGACTACATTAGGGAGTTGAGACTTTAAAAAATAATTTCCCTAAAGTTACACACCTTGTAAATCACAGGGCTACTATCTGAACTCAAGCTCTTTAATTCCATATCAGGAGTTACATGTAACACCTCTATGATGCTTATCTTTGTGGCAATCTTAGTTCTAGCAAACTATAAAACTAGGACAAAATTAAGATAAAAACTACAGTATGAGAATTTTTTATGAGATCTAGAAGATAAATAAAAATTTAGAAAACAACCCCTCAAACTCTAATGCAACTGTGATACAATTAAAATGGCAATTTTGGGTAGGATTATAAGAGTTAATTGTTCTACTTCTTTAATTCTGATTGTGCAAATGGAAGGGATTGTGAGAGGTCTGGGATTTTATCCTACTTGAAAGCTAACACGTTAGTGTGTCAGAGTTTCAGAAACGCTTGCAAAAGATATGAGACTCCTGGGTCAGGGGTTTCAGTAATCATTTATCTTTTAGGCTAGCCTCGGAGAAATCTTTCTATTATCAGTATACTAGGATATTATACTACCACTTAAATATCTGTGGTTTGAATGTAGTAAGGGCAATATATCCGTTTCACAGCTAAACCAATCAGAAAAAAAAAGGGTTAGGAGGGTTTCTATAGATTTATAAACATGCTTAGATTCTTTGTGCCCAATTGGGTTCTTAGGCAGAACCACCCAAGCCAGAACTTCAAAATAATTGAATGCGGTAAGAAAATCAGCATGTCTGAGCCAATAATTTTAAGCACTGAACAATTTTCTCCTATTTAATAATATTTTGCTGGTTATGTGGTATATTAATAACTATTCACTTTATAGTATCCCTTTAAACGCAGCTTAACTTCAGACAAATTTCAAATAAATTCTGCTGTTTGAGTAGATTTCAGTGTGCACTGAAGAAGAGGGGAAAACCTACCTCCTGTTGAGGTAAGTAATAACTAAATTCAAAAAGACATTTATCTTTCCAGTACTCCCAGTAATTTGGAATGAAATATTTTAGAAAGATTTAAACTTGGTATGTACTGTTATAATATTTTGACGTTAACATCACTTTAAATAAGGCATTTTTCCCCACCAACAGTTTTTTATTATTTATTTTAAGTGCATTTTAAAATTTGACAGGCAAAGATAATGTTGTTCAATTATGAGATAATTTGAAGTAATGCCCTTGTATACTCAGAGCGCAAACTGAAGAGTAGATCTCTAAAACAGGCTTTGGGCAGGACCATGGCAGGAAGAGTGGCTGTGAGTCATCTTTGTTGTTAGTGAAGGTGACATAGTCCTAAGCAGATTTGGTCATTGTTGCTTTAACAAAACACTTTATTGAAACAATAATCCCAAAGCTATATTAGAGAAGGGCTGGGAGAGAAAGAGAAACAGAGAAAGTGCACATCAACTGGACTAACTTTTACAGACAAAACTTAGGTAAAGTTTCAAAGAGTATTAATAAGTGGGTTCATTATGTGGATCCTGACTGCAGTTATGATAATTAATGCAAGTGCTGTGATAAAGTTTGTAAAGGAACTGGCAGGCCAGCCAGGATCCTCACCCCATTCTCTCCTGGGAAGTTTCTTACTTATAACACTAGTCTTTATGCATTTAAACAATTTCAGCTTTCATTTTATGTTTTAATTAAGGACTGTGCATCTGAAAGTCTAAGACATCAACTAGGTGGTTCAAAACATTATCCACAAATGGTTCTTTTTTTTTAATGCTCCACAATGTTTGATGTGTCATTGTTGGAAGAATGTAATTGTTAAATAACTAATTTAGGAAAATTTTTTATCCTGAACCTAAACTTATTTAAACCTAAATTAGTCTTAGATTCGAAACCTGGTAAGTGAAATCTATAGAATAATTGAACTAAATATCATGTCCAGTGAATGATTTGAATTCAATGTACAGTATTTCCTCTAGTTCTCTTGCTCACAAATAATTTAGGTTTTTAAAAACAAATCTATAAGTATTACTTCCATTTTATCTTTTTCTTGCAAAAGTATATAATCAGGAATCAAATCTGTAAACAATTTGTGCCTTCTACATTCTTGAATTTGAAAATGTTTATCCTATGTCTGAGAATAGCTAATGTAGCCATTCTTTGAAGACATTCTAGAATTCTCTTTGATCTCCAAGATCGCCTAATGATAGATCATTTTTACTATTTAACAGGCTGCTATTCTTGCTGATTACTGTTGCTACTCTCCAGAAACAAAAATCTACTCTTTTCTACTTAAAATTCATCTGCATAATGTTTTATTCTTTACACCCCCCTCCTTTTTTATGAGTTTGATATGGCTGTAGTTGCCATAAGTTAGTTTATCAAATGGAAGGCCTTATAGATGCTGTGTCGTGGTATTTTTTTTTTCTTTTTTAACTTTTTATTATGAAAGTTGTTAAAAGTACAAGAGAGGGAGAATAATATAATAGCCCTCATGTGCCCATCCCCAATTCAACATTTAGTATTTATATAGAGAGATATATATTAAGCTGGATTATAAGATCTTGTTCTTTTACGCATCAGAAATAAATTGTTTAATTATGTGAGAGTATATCTCCACTGAATACTATTTTCAAAATTTTGTTTGAGAATCTTCTAATTTATTCCTTCAGTGAGAATGTATAGTCATTTTGTTATATTTTCTTAAAAGTTTCACAAGGATACCATTAGGGGAAGGGCATTAAGCTTATAAATTAATGGAGAATTAATGACACTTTATAATATTTATAACATTAGGAATTTTTAAAGAATATAATATCCAGTAAAGAAAATCTCACAAACCAGTGGATAAAGGATTATTGGAATAAATGAATTGGAAAAACTTGGAAAATTTTTGAAAATGTTTTTGTAAAAATCAGTTAACTGAAGGCAAATGTTATATTCAATTCAAACATTCACATATTCCTGGTGAACTAAAGATTTAAATAATAAAAACTTGTAAGAAAAAAACTTGAAAAAAAAAGTTAATTTTAAAAACTCTCTGAAGTGGAAGATAATTTCTAAGCTGGTGATAAAACTAGTGGACAAAAATGTCAGTAGTTCTGGGAAGCATAAAAACAACAACAAAAAATTCTTAAATGCTATTAAGTAAATAACAAAGCCAAATTGGAAAAATACATGTAGCAAATATGAAAAGACAAAAATATAATACAATTATTACATAAGGAATTTATTCAAATCAACAAATAGTATAATCACATTAGATAGGAACAGATAATTCAGTTAGATTAATTTATTGAAAATTGTTTTATGGGCTAGCATGTGGTCTAACCTGAAAATTGTTTCATTTGTACTTGAAAGAATTTACATCCTAGTGTTGGATTTAATATTCCATAATATTGGTTAGGCTGTACAAGTTTGTTGTAGTGGTTAAAATCTTACATATATCAGGGTGCTTGGGTGGCTCAGTCGGTTGAGTGTCTAACATCCAACTCATGATCTCAGCTCAGGTCTTGATTTCAGGATCATGAGTTCAAGCTTCACACTGGTATCTGTGCTGGGCATGAAGCCCACTTAAAAAAATTCTCCCATATATTTATGGATTTTACATTTAGTAGTTTTATCAATTATTGAGAATGTGGTATTGATATCTCCAAATATAATTGTTGAATTATCTATTTCTCCTTTCAATTATTCTAGCTTTTGCTTCATGTAATTTTGGGGCTCTATTATTAGGTACATATGCATTTATAACCATTTTTTCTTCCTAATATCCCTATATCATTATGAAATATCTCTATTTCTTATAACTTTTTTTGCCTTAGCATTCATTTTATATGGTATTACTATAGCTGTAAGAGTTTCTTATGGATGTGTTTGCATAATCTTTTTTCATCCTTTCACTTTTTAAAAATAATGATTCAACAATTCTGTACATCACTCAGTGCTTATCACCATAAGTGTTTACCATTATTTTACTTTTACCCTATTTGTGCCTTTGAAAGTAGGGGACGTCTCTTACGAGAACATAAAGTTGAGTCTTGATTTTTTTATTCAGTTTAATAATCTGCCTTTAAAAAAAATGTTTATTTATTTTTGAGAGAGAGGAGACAGAGCATGAGCTAGTGAGGGGCAGAGAGAGGGAGAGACACAGAATCCGAAGCAGGCTCTAGGCTCTGAGCTGTCAGCACAGAGCCTGACGCAGGGATTGAACTCACAAGCTATGAGATGACCTGAGCTGAAGTCGGATGCTCAACTGACTGAGCCACTCAGGCGCCCCTAGTTTAATAATCTGCCATTTGATTGGAATCTTTATTTCATTTACATTTAATGTAATTATTGCAAAAATTGATGAAAATTTTGGCTTTTAGCAATAAAATTGCACCTGGATATGGCTGTCTTTATATTTATTTTACTTGGAGTTTTTTGAGCTTCCTGATTCCTTTCATTAATGGTTTTTATGAAATTTGGGATATGTAGGTCATTATTTCTCTATTTTTCCTATCTTTCTATGTCCTCTTCTGGATGTCCACTGTACATATGTTAGCGTGCTTCATATTGTCTCATGATTCACTGTTTATTTTTCTTCAATCTTTTTTTCCTCCTGTTCTTCAGAGTAGATCATTTCTATTGATTTAAGTTCATTGATTTTTTTTTTTTCTTCTGTCATAGCAAATCTACTTTTGAGCCCATCTAGTCAGGGGATAGGAACCACTCCAGGTAGGCAGGTCTTAGACTCCCATATCCTTAGAGTTCCAGCAATTCTTCATGAATAAGCATCTCTCAATTTGTTCTTTAGTCACCTGATGACATTATCCAGTTTTATAATTGTTTTTTGGGGGAATATTCATTGACTACTTTGTCACCATAGCCATAAGTCCTGCTCCCAAATCATTACATTGCTTAACAGGTATTTCTAAAATAGTTCGACTCCACTATCTAAAAAAAGTAAATTAAAGTGATAATGAGATATTGCTTTGCCTATAAAATTAACAAAGGTTGAAAATTTGTGAATTACTAAATGCTAGCAAGAATTCAGGGACACAGGAATTCCTTTGTGTTTCTGGTGGCATTGTTACATTGAGGAAATTTATTTTCTCTTTTATTTATATTTCCCTGAACCTAAATTTATAAAAATTTTTAAATTGCTGCTTATATTTAAAAAAGTTCATATGACCACATTGTAACATTGAAAGACTAACTGAATATAAAGAGGAAACTAAATTTTTCTTCCAGGCTTTCACATTCTCTCATTGGAGACAATCATGGTTATTCCTTTCGTGTGATTAGTTCCTGATCTGTAATATGCGTATATGAGCTTAAGGGTGCATAATATAACCTTTTTAAAAAAATACAAACACTTGAATATTTAATACTCAGTATTTCCCAGCTTATGTTTATCATATCAGAATACCTTAATGATCGATCATGTCCTATCAATATATGGAAATATTGAGCAACGAAATCCTTTATAATTTTCATTATCAGGACAATTACAGAACTTTAGTTTTAGGGTTTTTGTTTGTTTGTTTTTATTTAAGTAAACTTTTACCCTGACATGGGGCCCAAACTCATGATCCTGAGATCAAGAGTCACATACTCTATGGACTAAGCCAGCCAGGTGCCCCAGAACTTTAGTTTTTTAACTACTTCCTACTTTTTCATATTAAAAAGATCATACAATGTATATTTATTGATTTTATAATTATAAAACATACTTTATTATTAAATATGTATATTCTTAGACTCACTAATTTTTCTTCTGTAAATGCATTCTAGAAAATGATTACAAATAAAAAATTATTATGCATAAACAAGTTTAAAGCTGAATAAATATTAAAATAAAGGATTTAACTAAACTCTAAATTTACTGACTATGCACAATATGGCTCATTCATTTGAAAGATATTTAAGCAGCTATCAAAATGATAATAATAGCTCATATTTTATTGAATACTATTATTACATGCCAGGCACTGTTCTAAAATCTTTAAATGTATTACTTTTCATTATAAGAATAATTCTGTGAGATGGGCACTTTTATTTTTCTTCATTTTTTTATAGATAACAAAACTAAAATACAGAAGAGTTATTTAACTTGCCTGGTGAAAAATTTGTAATGATAGGTGAAAATACTTAATGTCATCCTAGGTCAGGTTTCCCAGAGAAGGGAGTTTTAAGTTATATAGGAAAAGGAGGCACTCATGAGATCAACACCCCAAGGGAAGAAGAGGAAACAGAATTTGGCTGAGAAAAGGGCTAAAAAGTGATGCAAATGTGATGTGGTCACAATAAAAATTGCAATAGACCCTGCAGGGAGCTCTGGAGCTGGGGTGGCCCTTCAGAAATATCCTGAATTGAAGTAAGGTGTCAGGCCTTTACAGCCCTGCAACGAACAATCACTGGTGGGTGGGTGTGACAGTAGAGGAAGGGGTATGATTTTGGTGAGCCAGCTTTCTCTGGCTGAGGGCAGCTCTCTCGGAGTACCTCAGCTGACTTCTGCCACCTGCCAACTCCCCTCCCTAAGGGGGATCTAGGTGGTGCAGCATGAACTGCACATATGACAATAAATCAAATAAATCCATATAGTGTAAAAATACAAATGTTTGTACATACATGTGTATATCTCTCTATTCTTTATCTTATATGGATGTATTATGTATACACACACACACACATCTAGATTGAAAATATGCTTTTATGGTAGGAAACAAGTAATTATTTCCCCCCTCATTTAAATTAGTTCTTTTATAAGTGCAAATACTTCATTTTAAAATACATGGTTACTCTTAAAACTTCCTTCAGCCAGGTGAATTGAAAAAATTCTGGGTAAGATTTTTCTAATGCACATATTGGAGTATATTAAACAAAAGTGATATCAATGGAAAAACACCCAGGGTTTAAAAAGACTATTAATTCTATATTTGAATAAGAGGGATAACTATAGTCATATATCAGGCACTTGTAATATGTGTACTTATGAAAGTTTCATATAATAAAATATAACTTTCTTATTACTGTTGGGAAGTTCTGAAATTAGAATAACACCTTTCAGCCAAAAACTTCAAAGACAAAATCCATTCACAGGTAATATGAAGCATTTGACCATATGTAATTTGCTTCTTGAGTTAAAATTTCAGCTTTTCATTTCTTCATTTTTGAATTCTTTTTTTCATGAAAACAATGGAGAAAGCCAGAAAAAGAAAAGGAATAAAAGCAACCTGGCATCAGGAGGATAAAATCAACCAGATTGATGATGGAAATGGCTGCTTCTGGGCGAGTCAAGAGTACAATTTAGTGCAGCTTCTGGGCAGCTTTCAATATTCCTGACCAGCACGGAGGTGCTGATTGCAGATCGCCTCCGGCTATTGCAGAGATCATTTCCACAAATATAAACTGGTCTTTTACAATTTTCTCATCTTTGTTCTGAGCCCTCTCTCATGTGCTCTGTTCTTAGAAGGCCCAATACCAAGTTGACACAGTCACTTTAGCTCTTTTCCTGTATTCTTTCTGGTGTTCTTAGAGCCAATGCTTTCTCCTAACGCAATTCATTTTCTCCATATCTATTGCTGTGTGCTGGTTGCCTTTGATCGGGAATCCAGGAAAGTGGGCTAGGGCTTACTGATCTGACCTATCAGGATAATGCTTAAGCAGTAGCTTGAAGGGACATATGTGGTATGAACACAAATGTCTCAAAAGTCACAATCCTGGGTGGGAATTTATTACATTTTGCAGATATCCAACATATAATCGTTATAGAATTTTTATGCTTAGGAATTTCTCCACTTTAGGAGTTCTGAAGGGTCAAGTTTTAGAGCTTACAGGAACTGAAAATGTTACAGCACAGACCTCTGACCTGAGTTCTGTCAAGCAGACTCCCCTATGACAGATTTGGAACTCTGGAGCCAGTGACACAAGAAAAAAGGGACCAAGAGCTTGTTCTCTCTCATTGGTAATAACAGTAGTGGTGTAGGCTGAATGGAATTCCAGGGGCAAAGTAGCATCAGGGTGGTGACAGAAGTAGCTGCTGTGGTCATTAGAGCTCTGCCTTTGGGACACAATAGGATCACACGCACTAGCTTCCTTGTCATTAGGTGGAGACAGGTGGAGTCCTGACCAATGAGCTGTGAGCAGAAATGATACTGTCATTTTTGGTATTTAATGGCTGGCATGAGACCCTCTGGAGGTCTTTCCCCTTGCCACAGTGCAGACTAAAACTCTAGATATTGGCTTCTATTAGCTAAGGTTGCAGAGCGGGGACAACACAGAGTTGTGATGAGCAAGTAGTGTGACTCAGAAACAGCCTTTACTATTTTAAGTGACAGCATAACCTTATGCATCATGACTGATGTGGTCATCAATCCAGTGTTCCTGGTGTAAAAGTGGCAGGAGAACTATTTGGTGTTTGGCTAATTCCCTTAATCAAGCAATTTTTAAGTAGGGTTTTGGGTTATTTCCAGAAAATAGTCTTTAGCCTGGTTCTTCACCCTTTTTACATTTCTGTGAACTACCTGGCATTCTTCATAGACTCTTTTTGTCTCTAACAGACAAAGCCAGCACAACTCTGTTCAATCCAACTCGCAAATAGCTTGGTTTCCTCTTGGATGTAGCTATGAATTTTTCTTCCACAAATTTGTATAAAATTTTTGGAAGCCATTAATTTTTAAAATCTAAACTTCCTCTTGAGAGTAACAAATTTAAAAAATTTGCTAAATGTATAAAAGATATGTAGACAAGGGGTGCCTGGGTGACTTAGTCAGTTAAGAATCTGACTCTTGATTTTGGCTTAGGTCATGATCTCATGGTAGTGAGATCAAGTCCCATGTTGGGCTCTGCACTAAGCATGGATCTTGTTTGGGATTCTGTCTGTCTGTCTCTCTGTCTCTCACTGCCCCTCCCCCACTTGCACTCTCCCTCTCTCAAAAATAAATAAACATTAAACAAAAAGACACATAGACTATTTTCCTCTTAATTTATCACTTTCAAGCTCTAAGCATTTATCTTAACTCTTATACAATAACATTTGCTGAATAAATGTGTTCACACTATTCTCTAGTCACACTATTAAAATTTCCCTTTCTTTTTTTTTGCTGTCCAGACTGAACCATCATAGTCTCATTAAACTGTTTCTGATGGCTCTTAGGGGGTTCTAGGACTGTGTTGGCCACCTAACATCAAGTCCATCTATTGTTCTTCCCCATCCCACTACTGCCATCAGGAGTGTGCAAACGGTGAGGAACATGAGGCATGCCTCCTCACTGTACCAGGCCATCTTCCCTCTTGGATCTAGCTATGAATTTCTCTCTGTATAAAATCTTTGGAAGTTATTAATTTTATATTTTTTTAATGTTTATTTATTTTTGAGACAGAGAGACAGAGCATGAACGGGGGAGGGTCAGAGAGAGAAGGAGACACAGAATCTGAAACAGGCTCCAGGCTCTGAGCTGTCAGCACAGAGCCCGACACAGGGCTTGAATTCACGGACCGTGAGATCATGACCTGAGCCAAAGTCGTACGCTCAACTGACTGAGCCACCCAGGCACCCCGGAAGTTATTAATTTTTACAAACGAAATCTCTTCTATACTTGTTAAAAGTATAAGAGATATGTAGACTAGGGGCACCTGGGTGGCTCAGTCAGTTAAGCATCCAACTCTTGATTTTGGCTCAGGTCATGATCTCAGGGTTATGGGATCAAGCCCCATGTCTGGCTCCACGCTGAGCATGGAACCTACTTGGGATTCTGTCTCTCTGTTAAGTGAAGATTCATTGAATAACTTCTCAAGTCCCTTCAAACTCAAAAGTTCTAGAATATCTTTCTTTCCTAAGTAATAACTGGTAGTTTAGAACCCATTTTACTGCAAACATAGTTTTGTAGGCTTTTATTTTCCAATTTTGCCTTTGTTTGTTCTGAAGCATGGGCATCTCCTTGGGCCTTGGATACTTTCTCAATGGAGCAGAGTTCCTCATTCTTGGGACTACTGACATTTGGGGCCAAATAATTATTTGTTGCAGTGGAGGGCAGGGGGGCTAGCCTAGGTGTGGCAGGATATACAGCAGCATCCCTGGCCTCTACCCTCTACATGCCAGTAGCAACCCTCACCCTCCCCACCCACCACCCCCCCCCCACATCATGATGACTAAAATTGTCTCTAGATATATCCCGTGGAGGGAGGGACAAAATTGCCCCAAACGAAAATCGGTACATTAGAGTCTCTCTGTGTGGTGTCTCCATTTTACTTTCCAAAAGAGCCATTTCATTTTTAAACTTGAGATTATCACTGTGTAATGCCTCTACAATTGATAAAGATATTAATGTTAATTCCAAGTACAAAAAATAGCAACATAATTTCTCATTTCAATTACTACTGAACTTTTATCATTATAGGAATATAAATAGTCATGGGCTATATACCAACATTACAGTTTTGAAAAAAATTAGAGTACTCTGTCTCTATTACCACAGTAACAGTAAACTCTTTTATGGAATTTTAGCACTACCGGATTGTTTTAAATCTCAAATAACAAGGGTGAGCTAATTCTTTTCTCTTTTTCTTTCCTTCAAAAAAAGTACTACACTATTGCACCCGAGAGGTTTAAAATGTGTTTAAGTACCTTCTCTATAGAGAGTAAGAAGAATTAAGTTTTCATTATTCTGTGTATTTAGTGATCACACCACTGTTCGTGATAAAATCTCTGTTATCAGAAGAACTTATTTATGACTTTTCCCTGTTCTTATATTTGCACCTTTTAACCTGGAAGGCCACTGGTATTCAAAGTGAAATGACTAGCAGGAGCCGAGAGTGACAGCTGACAGGTTTGACCGAGTGGTAGTGCACATGCATGTTTATGTGTGTGTGTGTGTGTGTGTGTGTGTGTGTGTGTGTGTGTGAGATATGTCCTCATATATCTAATCATCCAGATTTTTTTTTTTCATGTGGGAGACAGATGTCCACCCTGATAATCTTTACTGATAACCCGTGACTGGAAATTGACTTGCTACCTATGATAAAGTGAAAACGAGGCTGAGTCAGATAAAGAGGAAATGAAATAGAGTCTGTAGAGAAGAAAATGAGCATGAAGTCAATAGGTGAGAAAGAAGGCTGTGGCACAGTGATTCAGGATTATTTGATCAATGTAGGGGAAAATGCAGGGGGAAATAGCAGGCAACCCAGTTGTTTAGTACTCTATCTACAAATCAGTCAGATAGCTGTCAGTGAAATGATTAGCTATTTCAGTGTTGAGTGGGTAATGCTACAGTGAGAAAAGCAGGACATGTGAATGAACCAAAACAACTCCGGTCACAAGACGGTTGGTTCTGAGGACAGATGCTATTTGGACCAGCAATCTACTACTCATCGCAAAAATGGTGTGAAATTATGATTTTAACATTTTTGGTATCAGCACTATCCTTTGATACTATGTACATTTTATATTACTTTCAGAATAAATAGCAAAATGAAGGGAACAGCAAAGGTAAAAAACAAAAGAGGTAAAGCTTTCCTAAAAGTACATTCATGGGTTTAAAAATTAATGAGAAGGCAGATGTCAGAAGAAAGAGGGAGCTTTGACGGCATGGTTACTCTGAAGTAGAGAGACCCTTGTGGGTCTGCCGTGAGGCCTGCGCATCACTAACAGTCATCCCTTTGAATCTTCTTAGGGTTTTTTCACTATCATCTTTTGAAAGTGGTATTACTTTTTTTTTCAAGTCCAGCTTAGGAATATGTTTTAACTAAATTTATTTCTTTGCTATATTAAACTTAAAAAGAGCTGCTTTGTTTTGGTTTCTCAGGAGTTTGGAAATGTTTTTATCATATGTCTGAAGATATGTTTTACATGGCAGGTGTTAAGGATCCAATAAGGTCTGTTGGACAAATGATTCACAAATATGTGTTCACATGCTGTACAATAGTTGAATAGAACCACACAGATGGAGCCACCCCATTCTATTGAGGAAGTGGTATGTGTTTTTGTAAAAACTGTGATACACATGGTTTTTAGCCAAGGAGCCAGACTCTGAGAAAGTTTGTGGAATAATTTACTTATGTTGTACTGATTTGTTCAGTGGGAGTGTGATGTAAATACACCCTTATTACATATTACAGAAAGGCCTGGAGGGTCTTAATAAAAGAAGTTTGAGACATCTCAGGGGAACTATGAAAAGAATACAAATAAAATGAATACTACTGATGGAAAAGATGTTATCTGGTATTTTTTTAAAGTGATGGAGATAAAGAAGTAAGCTTGAGTACTTAGGTTTCAAATTAAAGAGAGGGTGACTGAAAACAAGCTTTTGATTATAACATATTCCATTTTGTATAAAGTCACTGGTGAGCAGGAGACACAACTGGGAGATGGGGTTATCTTGGGCTTTTCTCAATCAGGTTTTAGCTAAAAATTAGTAACTATAATGACAGGATTTTAAAACTCATGCACTGCATCTTGGGAAGCAGCTTTCTAATTGTGATGGGGTATTCAGAAAGCATGAAAGACCCTGCCCCACTGTTTCCAAGATAACATCCTTTTGTTTGTCCTCACATTTCCCAGGGTATCTCATCATCATGGAGGTAATTCAAAAAGATGGGAGACTGGTGAGGGGACCCACAGAGCCTCATCTGAGAAGGATCTTAAATTCTAAGAGAAACAGTTTAGATTTTATCCTATATGCATAGGGGACCCATTCACCACAGGAGTGACAGGATCACAGTTGGGCTTTGAGAAGATGATGCCAGCAGGACTAAGGAGGGATTTGAGGATAGAGAATGAGCACAGTGAGACTGCGTCCTGGCATTTTTCCTCAGTTGGCTAGCTATACACACAAGTTCACTGAATGACAAAGCAGAGTACAGGTGTCCCATATTACTCAGTGCATTTGTTTAGGACCATGTTGCTTATTCCAGACCTGCTCCACTCAAATTTAAATTCCTAATTCCTGCCTCTTGCCTTTAGATTGTCTGTATCCAAATTTCCACGCCTTTGGCTCATTCTTATCCCCCAGAGACTTTGACCTTTCTCTCTCCTAGAAGACTATCTACCATGCAGAACCCCTGCCAGTCACTTGGATTGTTCTTCAGCCTCAAATCCCCATGTGGTGGATAGGATTTGGACGATTATAATGATCTTTATATTCCAGCTGAGAGGTAATGAAGGTTACAGCAGGGAGTTAATGACTAAGGGGGATTTTAGAGTCAGAGCAACAGTATTTGGTGACTAATTTAGTATGAGGGGCCAGATAAGTAGAATGCACTCTATGGTTGTGGCCCTGAAGAATCTAGAAAACTGGCGCTGGGGGTAGGGGTGTGGGGGGTTTTAACTGAGATATGGAAGACACAAGAGCAACATGGTTTTTTAAGAGTTAAACATTCAGCATGGTAAGTTTTGTGAGAGCAACTCTCATGGAAGACCACATATGGATACAAAGCTGAAACCACTGGAATGGTGATATTTGTCATGGGAAAGAGTACAGTAGAAAGACAGAAGGCCAAAAATGGGTACTTGAGTTTTATCCACCTTTAATTTGTTATCAGAGGGACAGAAATCAGCGAAGAAATTCAAGGAGGATTCAGAAAGGCAAGAGGAACAGCAGCAGCATAGGGAGAAGGAAAGTGGAGTGCCATATATCCTTATTCTTCTTAATATAAAAGGGTATAAAATTGTCTGCTTTAGAGGGAGCCAAGAATGAAATACATTGGCATGGCATTTTCCTGAATAACTTACTGTTTGATGGCTTTTCTTGGTTAATTGTGCTGCTTCTTGGTTAATTGTGTTCCGTTAGCTTGAAAGTAAAGGCCAAGAAAGGAATAAAGCACAGTTCCCACTGAGCACAGGTGAAGGCAAGCCTTTGATTAGTGACTATAACTCTAGCTTAAATGTTTGTCAGTATTTTTGACTTGCTTGCTGGATTCATAATTTACATGAAAATGGCTAATAGGTGTGCAGCTGCTGGGTTTCCCAGCTGGCCACTTGGTTTTTGGAAGCTTCATTTTAGTGAATTCAGAAATGCTTCTTCCAGCCTCCTTGCATGTGACTTCCCCACTTCAGGTGCTTATATTACTTGCTTGGAACCATGTTATTCTTTTTAGTTTAAATGTTTCAAATCAGTAGATTCATATTTTGATTGGTATTGGTGGAATTTTAATTCTTAGAGATATATTTTTGTTCAGCAGGTCTTTATGTGAAAGTGATAAAATTTCTTAAGAAGTTGTTCATATGATTTTATCTGTTGAGCATGAAGGAAATATGTATGTATAGGTGGGTGTGAGGGAGGGAGGGAGGGAGGAAGTAGATGGGGGAATGGAGGGAGACAGAGACAGAGAAAGGTGGGGAGAGAGAAAAAAAGAGAAAATGGGGGAGAGGGTGAGAGGCAGAGAGAGAAAAGAATGAGAGCAGCCTGTACTTTGATGAGTTTTCAATTCAGTCCTTTTGGGACCATAGACAACCACCTGAATGTTCTGATGCCATTTTAATTGGATTTTTCTTTATTTCTTCATGCTAAGCTTTATGCATTGCTTGTGGCCTGGAAAAGTTAATACTATTTTCAGAGGGTCTGATTTGGAACACTAATGAATATTAGACCCTATGGGAATTAGAGTCAATAGGAGATAGACCTTTAACCCTTTAACATTTTTCTTCATACATGAGAATCAGGAAACAGGGTTTGTTACTATAAATAACAAAACATTCACATACTACCAAAAATCACTTCCATTCCTCAAAAAAGCATTTCTGGATCTGCATGATATGTACAATTGTTAAACTAGAATTGGTACTAATATCACCTTAAGTAGCAAAATATTTAATGTGGATAAAAATGATGTACCCCTACGGGTACCTGGGTGGCTCAGTCAGTTGAGCATCTGACTCTTGATGTTGGCTCAGTTCATGATCCTGACGTGGTGGGCCTGAGCCCTGCATGGGGCTCTATGCTGAACATGGAGCCTACTTGGGATTTTCTCTTTCTCCTTTCTCCTAGCCTCTCTCCCACTCACGCACTCTGTCTCTCTCAAAATAAATAAATAAACGTTTAAAAAAATGATGTACCCATAAAACATGTATTGGTCAGAGATCTTTCCAGGTGTAATTAGTAATCATGCTAAATTAACATCACTAACATTTTACAATTGAAAATATCATAAATAACCCCAGCATATATAATTAAATCAAATATTATATTCATGTCTTATTAATTACAATATTGGTCCTACATAGTGTAGGATGTGGGATAAGAGAAAAAAAATAGAAGATAAAAAATAGTGTATCTGCCTGAACAACTAAAAGAATGACATTTCCACTTAATAAAATGGGGAAATATGGGGAAGAAGAGATTGAGGTAAGAAAAATCTTGGAATTTAGTGTTGGAAACTTAGATCTTGCAAGGATAATTAAATGAATATGTGAAGTACGGCTTCATAAAGGCCTGGATAGCTGTCTTATTCACTGTGGAATTTCCATTACTTTGACCCTGTTTTTCTTGAATAAATGATTGAATAGGTTCAGGGTAGATTAGCTCGAGACATAAACTTTGCTATTTTCAGCATATATGTTGTATTTATTATTTTTATTAATTTTTATGTTTTTAGAGGGAGAGAGAGAGAGAGAACACACAAGAAGGAGAAACAGAAAGAAGAAGGGGGAGAAAGAATCTTAAAGAAGGCTCCACGCTCACCATGAAGCCCAACACAGGGCTCCATCCCACAATCCTCGGACTGTGACCTGAGCCAAACTCAAGAGTTGGATGCTCAACCAACTTGAGCTACCCAGGAGCCCCATAGGTTGTATTTAAACTCAAGAATCTGGGTGACATCATTAAGGATGAGACCGTAACTAGAGAACAGAAGAGACACAAAGAAGTCAAGTGTCTGAGCACTGGACATGCTGAATTCTGGAAAATGAGGGCAATCTCTATGTCTCTATCTCCAGCTCTATTTCTATGTCTGTAATTGTATGTACTGCTATATCTTCATTCATATGCATGTTCTCATCCATAGCTCTATATCTACGTTTATCTATATCCGTACACATTTCCCATTTCAATTACTGTATCTATATAGACATGGATACACACACATATAAACATATTTATCACAATGTATGTAAAAGGGATTGTACTATCCTCAATCTTTGGTTGCTTGTATTTTCAATTTAGTAAATCTCCTTGGAGATCTTTCCATGTCATCATACCCTGCTCCACCTCATTCTCTTCTAGTAGCTGCATAGTGTTGTATTGTTTCAAAATTCAATAGTTTGAATAAACAGTTCCCCACTGACTTTTAGTTTATTTATACTTAGACTATTTGCTATTGCTAACAGTGTTCCAGGGAACATCCTAGTCTCTGTCTACATCAGCATACACTTACAGGTATATATCTGTAGGGCATGTATTACAACAGACAAGTTTCTGGTCAAAAATATATGTTTTTTTTTAAATGTTTATTTATTTTTGAGAGTGAGAGCATGAGTGGGGGAGGTGCAGAGAGAGAGAGAGAGAGACAGAGGATCAACAGCGGGCTCACTGCTGACAGTACAGAGCCTGATATGGGGCTCGAACTCACTAGTTGTTTAGATCACGACCTGAGCAGAAGTCAGATGCTTAACTGACTGCGCCACCCAGGAGCCCCCAAAATATATACTTTTAAAAATCTGATAGACATTGTCAAAATGCTTTACCAAAGGTGGGCCTCCCACTGATAAGTATGTGAGAATTTTTTAAAGGTTATTCATGAGTTGAATGATTATTATGTCAACTGATTCATTTGTATAAGGTCAAAAAAGCAACTGGCACCAGTCACAGAAAATAAAGTTTTGATTGGTACTGGAAGAGAAGAGAGAGAGGCTTAGTTACAAAGCCCTGTGACACTTAGTGATTATGGCTTCTGGTTCCATAAATGCCTAAGTCAGGGCAGAATTTTACTTTGATGTAATAATCTCTTCATTTTAATAATTTTTATTGCAATAAATATAAGCTAAAATTTCCATGTAAGCATTTAGAATTTAACTGCATAATGCACTTGTGATAACTGATTAGGCATTTGGACAAAAGTAAATTTATATATTCACACTTTATCACCTAAAATAACTTCAAGTGAATTGGAACATTAAATATTAAAGATCAAAATATCAAAAGGCTGAATATCCACCACCATCATATTACCACAGCAGTAGCAGCAATAAAAACAACCAATCTAGGAATGAACACTTAAGTATAATCTTAGGAGAAAAAGGCTTTAAAAACCTACAAAGGCAGGAAAAAACTGATACATTTTAGTAAAAAATGAGTATTTCTGAATAACGTAACCAAATTAAAAGAATCAGTCTTTTAGAAAAGCATATCAGACAATGTAAAAAGTAAAGGCTAATACTGTTTATAACAAATATCAAATAAAATATATAAAAAATGGTATCATTAAACTGAACAAACCAACATTAAAACTTAAGAAAATGGAGGGGCGGGGGTGGTGCTTGGGTGGCTCAGTTGGTTAGGGGTCCAGTTCTTGATTTTGCCTCAGGTCACGATCTCACAGTCTGTGGGCTCGAGCCCCATGTCATGCTCTGTGGAGCCTGCTTGGGATTCTCTCTCTCTCTCTGCCCTCTCCTACTCATGGTCTCTTTTGTCCTCTCTCAAAATTAATAAATAAACTTAAAAAAAAAAAGAACAAAATGGGCCAAAACACAAAAAACTATGCTAAAGAGAAATTAGAACCATAAACACATATCTGGAATAATGATGCCCAATTTCACTAAAAACCAAATAAACACAAATTAAAATGATTTACTGTATTTAACCTCTCAATTTTAAAAACGCTTAAAAAGAAAATGAAAAAAACATGGCTGGGGGGAGTGAAGTTGAAATGTACATTTTTTATAATTGCTGGTGGTAATTTTAGAAAGCAATTTAGTGAGAAAGACCACACTCTTAGATGCTATTATCTTTTCATTCACATATCTCTCCTGAAAGAATGATGTATATATAAAATAAAATGTAAACAATAAAATATTAACAGTAGCAGTATTTATGAAAGCAAAAACTTTTATTCTACCTAAGTATGCAATGACGAGGAAGCAGATACCTATGAATATACATATGTGATGGATTATTCTGTAGAATTTAGCATTGCTCAAGAGGAGTAGGTAACAATAAGAGCACAAGTAGTATATAAAAAATGAAAAAAGACAAAATCCAACGAACATTATGATTACAGCTTTGGGGAAAAACACTCACTGATATATTAAAAAAATAAAAAGGAATACATCAAAATATTTATAGTTGTTCGTTGGCTGGTAAATCTCTTGATAATTATTTTCTAAATATACATTTCTATGTATTTGAAATACTCTTTAGTTAGAATGTACAATTTTATGGTGAAACAACTGTTCTGAAACTGTAATTTCATGAAATGAAAACTATTTTTGTTCTGTATTGTAAAATTCATTCTGACTCTTCTTTTATGGCTTGAGAGAAACAAATAAATTTTAACCACCAAATCCTGAGGCTTTTCCTTAAGTTCCATATCATAGGAAGTCAAGCCTTACTTGAATGAAGAATTACATACCTGAAAGAAGCAGTCTCTCTGTCATTAATTTTGCCTCCGAAAGGATTCTCAGCGTTTCCAGTCTTCAGAGCACTCCTCTCTATCCCATTTGGGAAAGACAAATTCTGTGTTATGTCTGTATTGTGTAAGTGCCAACTTTACCAACAGGCAGTGATACACCTCCCTCTGCTTGAACCCATGGAAGTGTTTTAAATTTGCAGAGAATCTATCACCAGTGCTGGCAAACCAAGCACTGTTAAGTATTGTGCCCCAGTGAAGGGAACGGAGAAAGAACATTTAGGCATTAAATAAGTTGCCCACTGTAGAAAAGTTGAAAAGAAAACTGATACTCAAAATACCCACTAAGTGATTTCCCAGTCTTTTACATTTTTCATATTACAGGGATACAGTGAAGTCTTTAAGTTGTTCTATCTTATGGCTACTGAGTTAGCAGAATTAAAACTTGGGAACATGAATGATTGACTGTATGACTGACAGCAAAGTTCCCCTTGAGGGCAATTCAAAATAGGAGTAAATGTACATTCTAAAGGGGAGGACTTTCTAACATACCTCTTTTTCACCCAGCTCCCAGAAGATCAAAATCTTAGCATTTTTTTGACAGACTGTCCCAGACCTAAACTGTAAGTATAACAATTAATCGACAAACTAAATGTAAATGTGTCCATGCATATATTTGTATGTATATAGGACATAAATGCATGTTTCTGCACATATATATGTAAGGCATGTTACACATTCCTTTTAGTAAGTGTAAAGATTATATTTAGCTTGGTAAATAATGGAACCTGGTGAGTTATTTCCTGACCCAACATCAGGTCACTCCACAATTATCTACCCTAAGTATGAAACACAGTATTTGCTCATTTATAAAATACAAAACCAGTCTTCAATCTTCAAAGTAACTTTCCTTTTTAACTAATTTATTCTTATTTTTATACTAAGTTCTAAAATGCTTTCTGCATGTCTCATTGTGAAGAATAAACGACTCATGTATTAACCCAGTAGCTACTTCTCACGGGGGTGGTCTAACTTTTGGCACGGATTCTTCACGGTAACTGCACTGCTTTGCCATAACATAGAATATTGAACAGCTTATAAACACATTTCCCTGGAGACCTCATCAGGTTATACATTTTTAAGAGACACCTAGCACTACTAGCAAGTCACAGGCAGTCTCCGGCATCAGGACTCTTCCATCTGGCTTGGGTTTTGCTGCCTCTATTTGTACATCTTCACATGAGGAACACTCTAGGAACTAAAAACTGTTCTCTCCTTCATTATGCATGTGGCGTGCGATGCAATTTACCACCTAACAGATGTCATAGCTAAGTACCCAGGATCATGTCATGATTCATTCATCTTAAGACAATCTGCTTCAGAAATGCATGGCTTTTTATAAATTCAGACAATTTGGTTTTAGAGTAATTCTATAAAATGATGTCTGTTTATAACTTTAATTTTTTTCTTAAAACACAATTATAGACTTCAGATTGTTTGTTTTTAAGTTATCTGCCTCTTTTTGGTTCCCCTTTGAATGTCTCTGCCAATGAAAAAGTAATAAAAATCAGTTTTGTTTTTTTTTTTATCTGAATGGTTATTGAGGTTAACTCCAGAGAATATTCTAAAATTGAGGTTTTGATGTCTAGGCAAATCTGGGGAAACATTATTTCTTTGCCCTCGTAAAGCAGGCAAAAAATTCCTGCCGGGTGGTATTTTGCATAATATTGTCATTAAACATGGTCTATCTTTAGCGGATGAAGCAGACGGTAATAAGTCAAATAGGGATGAAGAATTATCTGAATCTGAGGAGATACACTTGCAAATGAGTAACTGAAATTATTATTAAAGGTAGAAATATGACATCCAGATTAATAGAGTAAAAGGTTGAAAGAAATGTTTAACTATTGGGAGTAATTATCAAAGGCTTTTTCGTAAAAGAATATGTTACGTAGTCTCCTATTTTGGGAGGCTTATTTTTCTGTGCTAGAATAAAGAACCCATAGATTCTTTGCTGCAGCTGTTACACTCTTGATTAATCTAAGTACTGTAACCATAAAAGGAAAAGTAGCTTAATTAAAAAATGTTAGAGCAGAATAGAATACATTTACAATAATTTCCCTTCTTTTTTTGGCTAAATGCAAGAAAGAACATCATCCTTTCTTTTAAAGGGAGCAAATCAATATCTGTGCCTTTGCAATTACCCTCAAGGCACAATGTTATACAGGCGGGTGCACAAACAAAGGAACCATAGGTTAAATACCATATCCCTCAACATTAAAAAAAGCAAAGAACTATTTAAGTCTTGCTACATTTATTTCTGTCCTCTTCCCCCACACACTATCATTGCAACTTCCAACCTTCATCCCATAAAAATGTTTCTCCCAAACGTACTAGCTTGTTTTTTATTACTTAACTCTGTTTTTAATTTCCCCCCAAAGGGATCCAAATTGATTTCTTTATTACTTTGAGGTGAAAATGTCTCATTGGGTTGATGTTTAGTTTGTTTATAAAATGAATTTATCCTTTTAATATTTATACAGCTTTAGAGTAGTATGAGGTAAAGGCACAGCAGGAAAGTTTCCCAGTTGGGACTTCTGTGTTTTCCTATCCTGTCAATATAGGAATTGATTTCCTATGTGCATCTGTAGAAGTCCTATGGGAGACAGTTTTCTTATGGTTGTGCTGTCAATTGCCTTCAGTACGTATTTGTAACGATAGGTTATAATGAGAATGCATGCATAGTTTTAGCTAGAACAGGTGAATATTTAAAATTTTGATTGTATGTTGGTAAAAGTCTCCTCTTGATAAGTTGAAGAATATATCTGGGGGCGCCTGGGTGGCTCAGTCAGTTAAGCATCCAACTTCGGCTCAGGTCATGATCTCACGGTTCATGAGTTCAAGCCCCATATTGGGCTCTGTGCTGGCAACTCAGAGCCTGGAGCCTGCTTTGGATTTGTGTCCCCCCCTCTCTCTGCCCCTCCCCCACTTGCACTCTGTTTCTGTCTCTCAAAAATAATAAACGTTTAAAAAATTAATTAGTTAAAAAATAAATCTACAAAATTTCAACAGTCACAACAGAAAAAGCAACAGTATTAGGCAGAGAGTTTTATAGTATTAATCATAAAAACATATGATTCTGATACCATCGTCTTACCTTCCTCAGCAATTATCTCAATTTCTTTAGCATATAACCAACCCGGTTCTGCAGTGGTTGCTTAGCACCATGGCTGAGACAAATCACATGCCAGACAGAACTATTTTTCAGTGGGAATTTTCCACAAAAAACTGAATTATTTGTTATCTTCAATTCTGCCCTGTGTTTGGTTTAATTTTAAAGGATTTTTACTACTCCATGTGAAAATAATAAAACATTTTTAATAATGCCCAAAATACTGTATACAAAATAAAACCAAGCACCACCCACCGCTTAGCTCTCCTGAGTCCATATTAAAAGCTAAACAAAACATACCACACAAAATTAAAGGAAGGAATGGGACCAAACTGAACTGAACAATCGGAGGGTATTTTATTTCTCTGGCTTAAGTATTTCACGAAAGTATAAAGCTACCTGTGCTCCTTACATAAAGTTGAAAATAATACTTTTCAGATCCTTCAGGAATTGATAGAAGAGGCAATTTGGTTAAAACATTTTCTAATTCTCTTCCTTTTGGCTAAATTCAGATCTGTCAACTGAATATATTTCAAAGAGAAATTCCTTTATTGTTTTTAGAAACATATGAAGGAAACCTCAATCTTTTTTACATTGTGGGACCAATTTATAGATTCTCTGTTCCTTCTATGCAGAAAAAGTGCCTGCTATCCAGCTGGTTCCTTTGGAAGAAGGAGCTTCTTGGTGTGGACAAAAGTACCTAAGAAGACTCAGTTGTCAAGTTGTTATGAATTGCCCTTGAATTGACTGAAACAGTAAGAGACTTGATTTTAGGGATCTAGAGAGTAAGCTGTCTTTTAAGAGACATATCTTTAAAATTGGCAACAAAGAACAGCTGCACTTGAGGTACTTGCTGAGGGAGGAGAATCTATACCCCTTGTCAAGTCGTATCTAACTGAAGATTTGGCTAAGGAGAAACAATACATACAAACTTTACTCAGTCCACCCTTTTGCTTAGATCAGGAGGTCTCTAGTCTCAGATTCACATTCCTTCAGAGGACAGACCAGTAAAGTAAATGAGTGAGGCAGGGCAGGTAAGGCATGAGTATTTAGAAGTAGTATTTGCATTTCTAATGAAAAAGGAGAAGTAATACACACATTTGTTTTGATATGAATGTACTTGCCAAACACATACACACAACTATCCAGCTTTATCAATTGGCTCCAATATGTGGCAAGTCTCAGTTCTTCCATTTATTAGCTATTTGACAGGGGAAGTTCCTTAAGTTATGCTTTAGTTTCCTTATCTAGAAAATGGGAATTTATAATAGTACTTACCTCATGGAATTACTATGATGAATAAATGAGTTGATATAGTTAAAGTGTTCAAAAAGTATCTGGCACACACCTAGAGTATGTAAGTAATTATTATCATGCATACTTGTTCTGTGCCTCTTCTCAGCTTTTCTCTGTGTCTTTATACATACTCAGTGCACACATACACACATACCACAAACATACTCATTAATAAAAATATTACTAAAAATGGATTTGGAGGGTAATAGAGAAGCTCTGAAGACCAAGTAATTTACATTTGTCCCTCAAGAACCACTCTCCACACTCATTCATGCTTTTATGTCTTCTCTGTACCCCAGGAGGTTGTCCTTTACAGATGACACAAACTGGCTCACATGCCCTCCGGTTTCCAGCCAGATTTGCCTATGGGGAGTCACCCACTGGACAGTAGAAAGAATAAGGAGAATTAAGTCAAGGCATTTATTTTCCTGCTAACCCCACTCCACTCCCACCCTGTGCTGCAATGTTGTTGGCTGGCTGGGTTCTTCTGCTAAAAGTCACAGCTCCTTTTTGAGTCTCTCAAGTATAGTTCCTCTCTCTCCTTCCCCTTTATGCCTAGGAGGTGACAGTTTCTACGCTTGCTAGCCCTGACATGTTTAATCATCCCTTATTGCCCATTCTCACTGGTTTGTCAATAACCTTCCTCAATATGCCTGCCTGATTGTGCTATCTCTTTCCTGCCTACACTCTTGTTAATATAGGCTCTTATACAAAATAGTTCAATACTTTCTCTCCTTTCCCCAAATCCTTCTCAAAATGAGAGAAAACCTAGTAAAATGATAACAAAGCCATAAAATGCTTGGATATCTAATGCAGGTGATAGCAGCAGAAAATACAATGAGTAAATTCCACATTGACAGTGAAAAATTGCTGAACTGAGGACCATATACAGGTGACCTTCAAAACAATTGATTTTTCCCTGAACAAAAGCCTAGAATAATCTATACTCAGACAGAAGCTAGTTGAAGTCGTGGCTAGTGGGACTGGCCTAAAGTTACTAATAGGGTAAAACATTTGAAGTAGTTTTATCTTTGAGAGGGGTTCTTCCAAAACAAGCTGTGAGTATAGTTCTCTGAAGAGGGTGTTCAGTCCTAAGAGACACCCAGAATGCCTTTTGCAGGCTGGGGAAACAGGATCATCCTTAGGTTACAAGTGGAATAAAGAGACATCTGCCTGGAATGGCTCTGATGAAGTTGTGCCTACAGGCTGAATAGTAGAATAGATAGCCTTTGAAATAGCAAGTTAACATGAAAATTAGAGCATTCATGTTCCTAGTTATCAGAAATCCTAAATTCATACAGTTATCACAGATTGAAAAAGAGAATGTTGAAAATACATTATTCATATAAATGTAAAACCATCGGTAATTTGGTTTATTTGAATCTATAAACACATGTAAACATCCATACATATATAAAAGCCAAAATACTGGAAAAATTTCTAGATTCACTAGAACTTTTTAACACTCCCAGAAGTCAAAAATGGTTTCAATATAAATTTACAGTGCTCAAAGTAAGGGTAACTAAGTATGTATGTGTGTGCTTGCACGCACACACATGTGTTCCTCAATGCAAGTCTACACTGGCTAGAAGCAATGAAGTGCTGTCCACATGGTATGTTCTTTCCCCTCATTATTAGTAACCTGCTTTTTATTATACTTTTCTCTTGAAAGAATGTACACAATATAAATGTTGAGTTTTATAGCTGTTTACATTCTAAGGAGATGAAGTGAGGAAAAAGTAACATGTTCCTTTCATTTTCTTAAATAGTGAATGTAAAGGATATTTAATGGTAGTAAAAATAACTTTATTTCCTATAATAACAACAGCAACTTACAACCACCAACAACACAACAAAAAACACCACAGGACATTTGGTCATTTTAAAATGACTTAGATCCTGTTTATTTTGTGGTTTGACTATCAATTCATTATGAATAACCAAAACCTTCTAAACATTTAAACGTTCTAAACATGGCTTGTAGTGGCAGAATTTATTATTATGAAATCCTTGTTAAACGTACTTAAACATTAAAGTTTCCTAACTTCTTCCCCAACCAAAGCAAGACAAATCAAAGGAAAACAAAAACAAAACAATGAGCATAAAAGGAAAATAAAGAAGAATCCAAAGTGGTGGATTAATAACTCATGTCTGAGTTATATGGTCCATACAAGTCACACACAAATGTATTTTGGAAAATGTAGGCTATGGATGCATTCAAGAGAAGTTTCTAAAATAGTACAGGTGTGGAGGATATTTACTTCATTAGCTAACAGAAACTTGATTCTCTTCTGAACCCCTACAAGTAACTCTCTGGACATCAATAATAATATTTCTCAGTCTTCCTCTAGACATGAAGAGGATCATATTATTTACGTTCCTTCGTAGAGGCAACTTCACTAGATCTTAAAAGGAGTTGGGTTATCAGGCTTCCTGAACCTATCTTTAGAATGTCTAACTCATTAAGGACTTTTAAAGATGGTCTCCTTAGCATAAGCTTCAGGTAAAATTTAGATTTACTGGGTCCCAACTATCCATGGATGCTTCTAAGCCCAAAATAGAGTATCAAAATTTCTTTTAACATCTTAGGTCACGACGCTGATTAACTTTCTGGGTTAAGTGGGCAAAATAATTTCAAAAATAACGCGAATACTTAATTTTACTTAATTTAATCTATGTTAAGAAACATTTTTATTTAAATTTATTAGAGTAAAATATACACAATGAAACTTGCCATTTCTTCTATTGTTATGTGTGTAGTTACTGGCATTCAGTATATTCACATTGTTGTGCCACCATTACCACTATCCATCACCAGAACTTTTTCATTTTCCAAAACTGAAACACTGTATCCATTAAACAAATCCTCATTCCCCAAACCCCACAGTGCCTGGTAACTACTATTCTACTTCATGTTTCTATTAATTTTCACTACTCTGGATACCTCACACAAGCGGAATCATACAACATTTGTCCTTTGGTGCCTAGTTTCTTTCATTAGAAATCTCTTCAAGGTTCATCTGTATGGTCGCATATGGCAGAATTTCATTGCTTCTAAAGGCTGAAAAATATTTCGTCACGTGTATATACTACATTTTTAAATCCATTCATTCATCCACAGACACTGAGCTGTTTCTACCTTTTGGCCCTTATGAATTATGCTGCTATGAACATTGGTGCAAATTTCTCAGTTCTTGCTTTTATTACTTTTGCACATACATATACTTAGAAATGGAGTTGCTGGATCACATAGTAATTCAATGTTTAATTTTCTGAAGAACTGCCATAATGTTTTCCACAGAGAGTATACTATTTTTTTTAATAATAGCCATCTAAATGAGTGTGAAGAGATTCCATTGTAGTTTTGATTTGCATTTCCAAATCATTGAATATGAACATCTTAAAAGAAAAAAAATTTTAAGTTTGCTTTTAATTTCAATCACCACTAGAGCTAGAGAGTTGGAATTTCTTTTTAATGTTCTTTGGGCTGATCTAATATTATATTTTTAAGAAAAACGTAAAAATCACTGCATATTAAATTAAAATTATAGGGGGCGCCTGGATGGCTCAGTTGGTTAAGCATCCAATTTCAGTTCAGGTCATGATTCCGTGGTTTGTGGGTTCCAGCCCTGCATCTGGATCTGTGCTGACAGCTGAGAGCCTGGGGGTTGCTTCAGATTCCGTGTCTCCCTCTCTTTCTGCCCCTCCCCCACTTGTGCTCTCTCTTTCTCAAAAATAAACATTAAAAAATAAATTTTTAATTAAATTTATTTTTTAGATAAAAGCATCAAACTCCTCTTGATAAAAACTATGGAAAAGTATTTTCTATACCCTGTAAAATACTAATTTACTGTCTCATTTCCAGATTATGTAAGTAGGAGATTCTCATTACGTAAAAAACAAACAAACAAAAAAAACCTAAAATATGAAGAAAATGTAAACATCAAAAGAAACAAACAAGCTATCAAACAAGTAAACTGTAGTATTGACTAAAGCAATGGTTGAATTGAGTATTAAGAAATGCCGAAGAAATAATATATATAAATTTTTTACTTTAAATTTTTAAAAAATTTTCTTGAGACAATAGCAACTTAGATGGTATGAAATGAGTTAGTGTTCTCATTTTAGAGATCTTTAGTAATCTTATAGATAAATAATGGGGAGCACTGTTGAAAGGAACATAAAGAGGGATGTTGAAGGCCAAGAATATGGTCTATTTGGAAAACAGATGGCTTGTAAAAAACAAGCTTTATGAACAAAGATTTGCGGGAATTTTGCTAGTTGGTTTTAAGAAGGTTTTTTTCCCCCTGCTCTGAGTATTTCCATTTGATCAGAGAACGCTTTGTGGTGATATTTCTGAAGCTAGTGACTCTGATGCTGCCAGCCAAGGAGTTTCAATGGTTTACTCTGAAAAGTAGTTTCATACTTCCTTTTCCAAGACCGTAAATTACCCAAACAAAAGTAACATGTGTAGTTTGCTGGAGGCCATATAAAGAAAGAGAGAAATGTGTTTGCGCAGCAACAAAAGACTGTGGCTTTATTGGCAACACCATCAAAGCTAATCCATTTGCTTGCCAAGGCAGTGTGAATCCATTGCAAGATGTGTCAAATCTGTTAGAGAAATGATTTTCCTGGAGCACCCACTTGCGGTTTGTAGCTCTTTCTTCAAACCCCCTGATTGAGAGGGAAGATTTCCTAGGATAGTACAGAGCTGCTTTCCTCTTTTGGGTTTTCCTCCTTTCAGAAATTATATCTGTAAGTAACAATTTTGATTCTCATTGGTCAGCAATTTTTCTGGCAAATCACTGAAAAGATTTACTCTGGAAATTCTCTCCTGTCCGATTAACAATGACTTTTGATCTTAATGAGTTAGAATCGCTTAAGATGTGATTCCAAAAATTATTCTGCACCATTTTGATCTACTGATTGGGAGTGCTCATTGACTGTTGTAACATATTTTGGAGAATTAATAGGGACGATTCCAAGTTAGAGAAATTTCACCTCTGTCTTACAGTACAAGATACTGAATTTACAAATATGGGGCAATACAAATCCACAAAATCTTATTTAGCTTCAACCCAAACATTTTGCTCTATTTCTTAAATTCCATTTAAAGACAATGAGTAATTCAAGCTGAAGCCCTTTTGCTTGTGAAGATAAACATTCACACTTGCAAATCACTGAACACTGTTATCTGGTTGAGCCCTCAGCCAGTTGGAATGACACAAACCAGCAAAATCAATCGATCGATCGATCGATCAGTCACAGAACCCTGCTTCAAATATCCTGGACTTTAAAGCCTAATATAGTGGTTTAGATATCATAAATAATGCTGTGCTGTAATTTACGCAATGTAAAAAAAAAATGTTATTCACTTTACCTTAAGTAGTGTAGAAATGGTTTTAAATGGATTTGTAAAACTAATATACTTATGTTTAGGAATTAACAGTAGGTTTCAGTTTACATACAATTTATTATGTATGATGTGAAAATATTTTAATATAAGATAGAATATTTTTTATGATATTGACGTGTTTATAATTTGCTATCAGGTAAGAACTTACCACATTTGCTAGCATATGACAGTACTGGCTTATATGTCGCATCTGATTTATAAAATCTAGACAGAATATGAAACTGTATTTGGCCATGGTGCCTGGTGCTACTGGATTCTATCACTGGGAGATGACATATGAAAGCAAGAGTGGAAACTGCTCTTAAAGACATAAAGACAGAAGCAGAACTCTTGGGCCAGAAAGGAAGTCAGAGAGCCATTTATTCCTTTTCACCTCCTTTCCTTTTTAGCCTTCTGGGCTAGGAGAACAGAAGATAGAAGTACAGGGAAATGTTAGTCTTTAATTTATAAAAAAAAGTAAAAAGACTAACATTTCTCTGTACTTCCTATTTTTTAAAAATAGATTTCACTGTGTAGTGTTTTTTGTTTTTGTGTTTTAAGTTTATTTACTTATCTTGAGGGGGTAGAGGGGGCAGAGAGAAAGAGAATCCCAACTAGGCTCCACACTGTAAGTGCAGAGCTCGATGCAGGGCTCAAACTCAGGAACCCTGAGATCATGACCTTGACCAAAGTCAGTTGCTTAACTGACTGAGCCACCCAGGCACCCCAAAATGTGAGTCTTATTTATATTTATCTTTTAAAAAATATTCATTCATAATACTTTAAAAATGTATAATATAGTATTAATATCTATAATCAGCTTATAAAAATATATGTATCTTGCAAAGTACCATATAAAATGTTTAGAAACCACTTCTTTTTTTTAATATGAAATTTACTATCAAATTGGTTTCCATACACAACCCAGTGCTCATCCCAACAGGTGCCCTCCTCAATGCCCATCACCCACTTTTCCCTCCTTCCCACCCCCCATCAATGCTCAGTTTATTCTAGTTTTTAAGAGTCTCTTATGGTTTGGCTCCCTCACTCTCTTTTTTTTTTTTTTCCCTTCCCCTCTCTGGAGACCACTTCTATAGGCAATACTGAAATCAAATAATCCTGAAAAAAGGGTGAGGAGAGTGTATTGAAGATGTGTTTTATAGCCCATGTATATTTCACTGCTTACGTAATATTCTCTTCATATTCTCAATTTCTGTTTTTAAAAGTCATTCAGCTTTATGAGAAGGTACATAAGCTTATTTTTTGGGAGGAAGCAACTGAGAGACAGAGAGAGAGAATGTATATATCTTTAGGAAGAAAATGTTCACCAGATTCGATAATATTCTATCTGGAATTTTTTGTTGCTATACATAATGTCTGAGGTTTTTACATTTCAATTTTATTTTTAAGTTTATTAATTTGAGAGAGAGAGAGAGAGACAGAGTGTGAGTGGGGGGAGGGGCAGAGAGAGGGAGACTGAATTCAAAGCAGGCTCCAGGCTCTGAGCTGTCAGCACATAGCCTGATGTGAGGCTTGAACCCACGAATCGTGAGATCATGACCAGAGCTGAAGTTGGACGTTTAACTGAATTGAACCATCCAGGAACCCCTCACATTTGAACATGATCAGAGAAATGATAGACATTTTTTAATCTATGTAAAATTTGTGAAAGTTAAAGATATATGATTCTAGATTATCTTATTACTTACAAAAGATATACTCCAATATATTTTCTATTGGAAGTTTGCTATGATAATCAACAATATCTATTTATTCTTGTCATCGAAATTCAGCATAAAACGTTACTATTGTTTTATTTTAAGTGCTCTGGTTCAGTAATTCATTTTTTTTTTTTTTTCACTATTTGGAATTATTCCCAACGCAGTTGGGAGCAACATGTTGGTTTTTATACTATACAGTAGGTTAATTAATACCTATACAGTGGTTAATTAATACCACAACATTGCTAATTGAAGTAAAAAGAATAGCAACATATTAATAATGTGTCACTTTGACTCTTATATTTAATATTTATAAGAACACTGTAAGGCAACTACTATTAATCTTGTTTTATATGTAAGGAAATGAATTCAGAGAGTTAAATAACTTCCTCACATTGCTGGTAAGGTGAAAGTCAGATGTGAACCCCAAACTGCATGGCTCCCAAGTCCATCACAGAGAACCCTTTTTCTACAGCTGTAGTTCAGGCCTTGGCATTAATCACATGCTTTATATATACGCCTACTTTCGGTGATAAAGTTGAGGATATAAGATCATTATTCCCGGAAAAACGGTTTCAATCATACGTTCAAGATGGTGATTTAGTGTATCATCTACCTATTTCAAAAGCCAGGTGTTGTGGTTTAAACCAGACCACTGCTTTAAGGTGAAGTAAAATTAATTCCAGTAACAGTCTCTACAACAACAACATATTATTATTATTATTAATTGATTGTAATAACATTTACAGGTTTCTTTCCTTTGAGAAAACACTGCTTTCCCCCTCAAATGTGATTTCCTAGTGCTATAGATAAAATTTTTTAATGCTGAAGCTTAAACGTTGAAAAGAAAATATTTTTCAAAACTAGATTTTAAGGAATGAGTCTTTGATAGCAAATGCAACTATTTAATAATTTCTTGCAAAGCCACTTTAATTTCTTGCATAGCTACCACAACTGTTTTGGGTGCAGGGATAAACAACACTTTGCTCTTCAGTGACAGACATGTTCATAATTAATTATAACAACATGAGAAGTGCTAGAGCAATTGAGGTGTTCAACAGATGCCATGGGTATACTACAAAAGGAGTAATGAAGAATTCTGGGGGAAACAAGAGAGACAGGAAGACACACACGTTTTGAAAAAATTTTGCTAAGTAGTGAAGACAAGGGGGAAACATTTATTATCCCATTTTTTAGTGACTTAGTTCTAACATAATATGGTTAAATGATTATAGAATAAGCATATTTACTATTTTGACCACTGAAGAGGATTCTGGGAATATGGCTACCTGGATATATCTTACTTTTCTTTATTGCGTGGCTCCAATCAACCTGTGTCTCCTGAAACAAGTGGTTTCTGGGATCGTGGACAAATGAGTATTAGTCAAAGGAGATTTAGTAGGGAGAAGCAGTAGTGACTTTCTCTCCCTTGAGTCAAGCAATAAGCTGGAATCTAGAATCAGAAAGCCTCAAGTCAAGACTTAGTATAAAAAAATTCTGGTAAAAACTTAGTCTCAGAATCTAGAAGACATAAACTTCAGTAACAGACCCACAGGAATTAAACTGGTCTTGTTGGTTGAGAAGAATCTGAAAAGTTGCTGAGTGGTGAGGCTGTTATTACCCTATTCCTGAGGCAAGGAATATGTGAGGAGAATGGATACCAAGGAGATTTCATTCCAATATCTTAGAGAATGGCAACCTGTCTGCTGCTCCCTTCCTTGCCCATGGTGGAATAGAATGTTTTAATTCCATCTCTTTTAGGACTGCTATGACTTAGAATACAGACTTGAGCCACAGTGAGCTGGAAAAGTTGGCTTGGAAATCACAGTGAACATGGATAAGAGTGGTACCCAATGAAAAGGACTTGTATAACAAAAACTGAGAATACTTATGAAGATAAATGTACACTGCAAAAGACTTTCTGAAAGAAAAAAGTCCTCATTTTCAAACGAAAATGAACGTTAACAGATGAACTGAAGATGAGTTTGGTTACCAATGAGACCTGAATTAGTCACCTGGAAGACAACTGGAAGTAATACCTTAAAGTGAAGAGCAGGAATAGAAAAAGATTAAAATCATAAGAAAACCAAAACATAAATTTGGAGAATATACTAAATATCAATATTTACTATTAGGAATTCCAGAAGGAATTAAGTAAAAATGAGGGCACATAATAATAAACAACATAAAATATTTCTTAAGGACAGGGATTGCATACTGAAACTGGTTCTAGACAAACTTAATGAGATAAAACATACTCCTAGACATATCCTGATAAATTTTCAAAAAACCCAACAATAAAAAAAAGAATTTGTATATTGCTACAAATAAAGAATATATTCACTGAAAAAAAGAGCTAAACAAAATATACCTCTCATAGGCATCACTAGAAACTAGAAAAACAACTGTATAATGTCTGTGAAACTAAAAGCAAAGAACTGTAACCCCAAAATTTTATACCTAGCCAAAATAGCACTTCCTTTTTAGAGTTAAAGATGGATATTTGTATTTACACAAGAATGAAAGTTTTCTATAGGTTTCATCTTATTGGCATTTGGGAGAAATGTCTGTATGGAAAAAAAAAAGAGTGTCTTGGCAGGAAAAGTAACTCGTATTTCCTTTCTAATAATTGTAGAGAAATACATATTTTAACAGAAGTACCAAGAAAAAAGGTAACTAAATATTGAAAAGGCAGAACTTCCTAATTAACTGAGGAAAAAAGAGAATCAAACTTTACGAGGAGAGAAGAACAACATAAACATGGACAGTGACCTTGTACAGTCATGCAGTCGAAAATCTCCATGCAGTCGAAAATCTGTGTGTAACTTTTGACTTCCCACAAACTTTACTACTAACAGCCTAATGTTGTCTGGAAGCCTTACCAATAACATAGTCAATAACACATATTTTGTACATAAAATATATTACATACTATATATTTTTTAAAAGCCAGAGAAAAGAAAATGGTAATAAGAAAATCATAAGGAAGACAAAACACATTTACAGTATTGTACTGTATTGATAAAAACCAAAAAATCTGTACTTACGGACTTATGCAGTTCAAACCTCTACTGTTTAACAGGCATATATGTATGTAAAATAGAATAAAATCAAATACATTCTTTATTTCATCAGATGTGAACAGGCTAAATGGTTTATTAAAAATGGGACTCTAATATTAGAAAATATTAGAAAAACACCTAAAATACTAAAAAGTAGAAAATAAAAATATGGGTTAAAAATCATACAACTATATACAAAAGAATATAGAAGTGATATATTAATAGATAAAGTAGAATTAAATGGCCCAAAATTTAAATAAACCAAGAAGAGATATAATTCAATCAAATACCCCTTTCAAAACTGAATGTGCATATTAGACAAAAATATGAAAAGATAGAGAATTTGATTACTATGATCAATATACTCATTTTAATACAACTTACATTCTTCAAAAGAAAATATAAATCTTCTTTATTTGTCCATAGAATATTTAAAAAAGCTTGATGAGATACCTGACCATTAAGAAAACCTCAACAAGTAAAAACAAATTAGACCACATCCAATTAAAGATCACATCCTTTAACCAAAGAAATTAAGCAGTAAGTGCAGGAACTCAATTCAACTACTTAAAAATTTAAAAACGTACTCCTCAATTATTCTTCTATCAAAGAGGAGATAAAAATTGACATTACCAACTAAGAAAGCAGGGAATATAGAACTGCATATTATTTCTCCGCATCACTGAAATGAGAAGGAAATGTATCCCCTTCATCACAACCCATATTAAACATGACAAGAATATCAACTATATGAAATAACAAATACTTATCTTAAGAAACTGGCAAAAGAAAAGAAAAATAAAAAAGAAGTGAAAAATGAATTAGAAAAAGAGATGAATCTGAAATTGCTAAAGTAGAAAAAATTAGTGGGAGCCATAAAACTCATTTAAAAAGCTGATTTCATGAAATGAGCAATTAAAGAGATCAAAGTGTTCCAATTATGAAACTGATGAAGGAAAAATAAAGAGGAAATATATCAAAATTAGTGTGGGAAAGAAGTTGAATGACAAGAAAAATGAAAAGAATTATAGAAGAAACTGCCATTATTTGGCTAAAACTTTGAAAACTTTGAACAAATTACTTTATATAAAAATATAAAGTAATAAAGCAATTCAAAAGGAATACTAAGTCCATTTACCACTGAACAGTTTGAATAGGTGATCATAGAGCTATCATTAAAAATCTCACCAAGACCAGATGGATTCATAGATGAATTCTATCTACCTATTTAACAATTTAACTTTCTCATGCTATCTAACTGTTTCATGTATGGGGAAAATAAAAAACTTCATTAACAATTTTTTGAGCTGGTATAAATTTAATCCCAAACCTGGTACAGATTATATGGAACAAATATATAGTCTAATCCTACTTAAAGACAGAGATACAAATATGCCAAATTAATTATTGGCAAAGAGAATCCAACAATATGTAAAATAAATAATGCACTAAGATGAGGCAGAGTTTATTCCAGGAATACAAGGCTGATTAAATATCAAAAATCTAGCAGGATAATCCATTACATAAACAAATTAAAGAAATAACATAATTACAAAAATAGAAGAGAAAAATAGTTTGTTTAAACTTGGCATCCAGCTTTTGAAAACCAACAAATCAAATTTTGTAATAAAAGAAACCTACTTAAAGATAATAAAGATCTTTTATTAAAAACAAAAATCAGTATATTTCTAAGTGGCAAAACAATTACAATTAAAATCAAGAATGAGACAAAGATATCTGTATTATTATTATTATTACTCATAAGAATCTTGGAAGCTTTAGCTAAAACATTAAGACAATAAAATTAAATGACTGGTAGAAATATTGAAAAGGTAGAAACAAATCTTACTATATCCAAAGAACTCTGGTTTAGAAAAATCCATTAGAATTAATAAGAATATGTGATAAATTGTTTGGATAAAAGACAAAACACAAAACTCTGAACTTTTTATATATTAACAATAAGCTCCTGGAAATGTATATAACAAAAATATCTTATTAACAATACTATGAAAAAATCATAAAACTCTCAGTAATTAAGTTAATTGGAAAGAAATAAGATCTATATAAACAAAATAATGAAATCTTATTAAAGGACATAGATAGGAGATAAAGAACATGTCTACAAAGGGAAGGTTATTTAATTAGATTTAAAAAACTTGATACGAAAAATAAATTGCACTCAATAATTTTTTTCAATTGGATAAATTATATTAAATTTTACATGAAAGAAGACATGTCTTAAGATAATCAAGAAAATTATGAAAGAAACTAATAATAAAGGAGACTTACTCTATAAAAAAAAAAAGTCATAGCATAGAGTACCTCAACTCCAAACAATATGGTATTGGTATAGGTATGTATGAGATAGAACAGAATAGTAAATCCAGGAAAAGATCCTAATGTATACGAAAAGTTAATACAGAATGTAACAGCATTTCAGTTCAGAGTTAAAAGAGTGGTTCTTGCCCAATTAGCCATCTCTCTGGAAGACGGTAGAATAAATTAGGATCACCAATTTACAGAATACAATAACTAAATTCCAGCTGGGGTAAAAACTGAAATGTAAAGAGTAAAACATAAAAAACATACAAAAAATCTGGGGAAATTATTTTAATCTAGGAAATGTGGCAAAAAGAAAATCTTTTAACCTAAATAAGAAAACAAGGAATTATAAAACTAAAGATGGCTACCATAGACTACATAATATTACACAGAGATGCAATATACAAACAACAGGCTAACGATATGGTAAAAAAATTGAATGTAGAAGATAAATGCCCAATATGCTGCATTTATGCATATCTTGAAAGTTTATTACAAAATTGTATTTGAAAACCACAAAAGGGAATGTAAACTCACTAACATTCAGCAAATTTGATAATGGAAGAAGGCTTTATATTTACTTCTTGACAAAGAAAAATGAACACCAGTTACTACTTATGGTGTAGTGACTGGAGTAAAGGGTTATTGATAAAAATGTAAAATGTTTTAACCATTTTGGACAGCAGTCTGGAAACACTATTCAAATCTATCTATTTCCTTCCATCTGTCATCTATCATTTATCTACCTCCTCCTCTCCCTCTAACTTTAACAATCCTACTCCTTTGCATCTATGCCACTCAAAGAAAAATGCCCATATATATGAATTCATATATATATGAACTTATCTCTGAATTCATTTTCACAGCAAAACACTAGAAACATACTAAGTCATGGTGGAATAATTTATGGTACATCAAGTTCCTGGACTCTGACAGAGCCATACCACAGAATGACAAAGAGCCACAAGGGTTGATTTGAACTAATTTCATGAGGCGTTTTTCAGAGAAAGCAAGGTGGAGACAAGTATGTATACCATATGCCATTTTTGAAAACAAACATGACCAACCCCATATATATGTGTATATATGTTTATGCCCATGTATATTCATTTATGGTTATATGCTATGAGAATAGTACAAAAGTATGCATAGGAAGTAGTTAATATTCTATACCTTACAGGTAAGAGAAGCTAGGAGGAAGTAAGTGGGGAAAAAAGAAGCAAAAATACTGTACTAATAAAGTCCCAACATATATAATCCCATTTATGTATTAATGAGAAACCATATATATGTATGTATCTAGAATTTTAAAGAAAATTAATAAAAACAAAAAAAAGTTATGACAGGTATCTATATTATTATGACTGTCAAAGTAGAGGACAAAATATATTTTGAGCATCTTAATTTCATCATAGAGGTTCTATGTCACATATACCTTGTTATTCATTTTTCACTGTGTTGGCAGAGATAACTTTAAATATGTTAAATACCTTTAAAATACTTGTATGGATATTTAAAGGAAATTAGCATGTACTGGAGCTTTGCTAAAACTCCATCTTTGGAATTTATACTGTAGGAATAGACTTCAAGAAGGCTTGAAGCCCAGATACACTAAAAATGAGAGATGGAAGGGGTGCCTAGCTGGCTCAGTTGGTTGAGTCTCTGACTTGATTTCATGCTCAGGTCATGATCCCAGGGTTTTGGGATTGAGCTCCAAATTGGGCTCTGCACTAGGAATGAAGACTGCTTAAGATTCTCTTTTTCTTTTCCTCTGTCCCTCTCTCCTGCTCATATACTCTCTCTTTCTCTCTAAAATAAATTAAAATTAAGAAATTAAGAAAAAAAAATTGGAGATGGTTAAGTTGAAGAATACTTCCTTGGATTCTTTTATTCAGTAAATGATCAGGAATGCACCAAGGTTGTTATCAGTCACTTGCCTTTGGTAAGCAGGCATACCCACCAACCGGGACTCTACAAGGGGTGAACCCCCATCAGGAGGTTATTAGGCCCCTTAAGAATGGAAGGAAACAAGTTTTCAGAAAACCTAATGGAATTTTAACCTGCAATCTCACTGGTGGCTGGGCTCCCAAAGGACATGGAAGTGTGTCCCTCCAATTTGAAAATATGCTTCTTGTCCCCCAGCTCTAATTACATGAAAATCCAGTATTATTTCCTTATCTACATCAGTGGAACTTGTATCCTTTACCTGTGTCTGTTAGTGTCTTACCTTTGTGTCATCATCACACTTGTTAGAAACCTGCCTTCATTCATTTATTCAGCAAATATCTGTTGAATGCCTACCTTAGACTAGGCACTGTGCTAGGTATACTATGTGTAAACTTGTGTTAGGACAGCTTTTTTTGTTTTTGTTACTTCAGTACATCTACTCTCTGGAAAAACTTCAAGACATCATTGCCTATCTCTGTAATATTAACAGCTTCCTATAAAGAGTTCCTACAATGGATGTGCTAGAGAAAGTGCTACTTACTGTAGTGTGGTGGAGTGCCTTACACTGCATTCTGTACAACAATAAATACTATAGAAAGGTTCGAGTGCATTTGATGATATCTGGCCAGCTTACCCATAATAACTCTGACTTCATTGTGGAAGAAGGGCCTTCTATGCAAGGCATAAAATCCAATTGATTTTTATGAAATAAGATGCTATGAAGAAGAAATGCATTAAGTGTACCATATCACAATAATTCCACTTTGTAAGCTAAATGGCTTTTGGAACATTGTTGAAAATGCTGTCACTATTCTGAGCATACATAAAAGAGCAAGATAAGGCCAATAATTTAAAAGTCAATGCTATTCCTATTCAAAGATTTCTTTCCTCAATTAATAAAGCATTTTCTCCTCTGTGTCAGTTAAAAATAAAATCCAAAATAGCTTTATATGATATGATCAGACACAGAGCGATATGTACGTTATGTTGATTCTATAAAGTTTCTTTATTGAATTCTGAGGTTGCTGCTATCTTTAACTTCCATTTAAGGTATCTAATAAAGTCTATTATGTATATTTTAAATGATACATTTTTGCATACGATGCATTTATCAAATTGTTTTAAAGTTAGTTTATTTCAGAAAATCTGATTACATAAATTCTGTAAACATTTCTAAGATAATGGTATATGAATGCAGAAAGGAAAAGCAATAGATCTAATTTCTGGGACAAAAATGCTCTGTAGCTCTTAAAATCAGACAATAATTTGCAGTGAGTTTTGGTTAGGTGGATTAATGCCTGCAACACTGGTTCTTAATCTTTGTTTCTGCCCAACACACCTGAAGAATTTGGTACACTTCTATCAATAACGGGGACATGGCGACAGCGATGCTGTGAGTTGGGAGAGTAGACTGAAAACCAACCAACCAGCCACTCAACCACTTGACATGAACAGATGATTCTCACAAATGCTCTTCTGAAGGATATATTTGACAGTCACTGGAAAGTATCTGAAACTAGGTAGAAGATTCTTGGATTTAGTCATATTAATTTTTATTTCTGGTGATCCTAAGTGAATTCATACACTGGTTTTGTACCTGGCATCTACATACTCACTGAATATATTAAACGAAAAAAAGAATGAGAGAGAGAAAAAAATGCTTTAAAAATTGTTTTTAACATTTATTTTTTTTGGGGGAGAGAGAGAGAGAGAGAGAGAGAGAGAGCGAGCGAGTGAGCATGAGCAGGGGAAGGGTAGAGAGAGAGAGGGAGACACAGAATCCAAAGCAGACTCCAGGCTCTGAGCTGTCAGCACAGAGCCTGATGTGGAGCTCAAACTCATGGACTGTGAGATCACAACCTGAGCTGAAGTCGGACGCTTAACCAACTGAGCCACCTAGGCACCCCAGAGATGCTTTTTAATATCCCTGATTTCCTATTATGGCAAGGCAGTATATATTGCTTTATTATTTAATACACTCATGTTAAATGAAACTTCTTGCAGGGTTTTAGAAAAGCTATCTGCTACTATCTACTATAATTAACATATACGTGGATCTTTTGGTTTCATATTCTACTTCTGAAAATCTATCTAAAGTAAGACCTTTATGTATGTAAAACAGAGAGGTCCACAGATATTCATTTAAATGCTCTTTGGAAAACAGAAACACACTAAATGGGCCATCATTTGGAAATAAAACATTGTATAACCAATTTAATTTTTGTGACATAAACAGTTGCAAAATTTCCACATATCACTGCAAATGATTACATAATGAGACAAATATGGAAAAGAGAAAAAGTTGCTAATATGAACTACCTAGGACTGACAGTAAGGGGCAGTTAATGTGGATGCAGGCAGGAGGTTAACAAAAGTAAAAACATTCAAAACAAAACCACTACATGCATGCTATCATTCTATTTATGTAAAATTCTTTCTTTCTTTCCTACTCTTTTTCTCCTTTCTTTCTTTCTTTCCTTCTTTCTTTCTTTTTCTTTTCCTTCCTTTTTTTCCCTCTCTCTCTTCCTCTTTCTCTCTTTGTATCTAGTCCATCACACATGAAGTCATGTACAAGAAAGTTTGGTCATCAGAATGTTAATGATGGTTATCATAGAGTGGTATAATGACAGTATATATTTTACTTGCTTTCACTTTTATGTATTGTTTGACATTTTTACACTGTTGAGATTGTTTAAATTACCAAGGAAAAATATTAAAAGTGTATTCATTCTGAAAATCAAATGCTTAGGGTGAATTCCTTACTGGCTTTCAAGAATAATAAAAATCTCCTACCTACTGACCAAACACTGAAGAACTAAACCAATTAATCTATTAACTATCCAATTTAAAAAAAACATACATATTCTGTAAGAAACATTTGTCTTTTGAAAACTTGTTTTTCCATTCTAGGGATAGGCTATTTTTTTCTTTGAAGGTCAAAGTTTTTAAATGCTAAAGAGGCAGAAATAATTAAATAATAGCAGCTTAAACTATTTCCTAAAAGCTATTCTCAACACAGAAAGAAGTTTCCGGCCAATTGTTTTCGTAACTCCCTTTCCCTGGATTTCAAGCTGAGGGAAGAAATCTGCTTTTTCCCCTTAAAAATCTCTCAAGGAAATCTTTTTAACCTAACCTAAAGAGTATATTCCCAACTTTATTCACCTTCCCTCACTGATGAACATTCGGTTCTCTTCTAGTCTGGGAAGATTTTTGTCTGCAAATTTGCTAAAGTGTAGAATAAATGAACATCAGCTATGACAAAGTTATTTGAAGGCTCTGACTCAAGCCAACCACCCAGTCCACACCCTTTCAAGCAATATGAAGGTGGCATCACAGTATAGTAGAATTCCCTGGGTCCCGTACCACTCTCATGAGCAGTGAAACTTGGTAAGTTATCTACTGTCTGGGGTATGTTTCTTCATCTCCTACTCTCAGAGATGCAGAAAAGCCTCAGTGAACTGTAATTTATAACCACTCAGCCCAGTACCTGGTACTTCATAACCAAACAATAAATACTGGTATTATTTTTACAGGTTTCTATTTTCAGAATGTGTTGGTATTGAGAGGCTAAGAGAAAAATTACCAGGTGTACTCACAACTGCAAAGAAAAGATCTTTTCCCTCCCCCGCCGTTCCCGAATCCAGCCAGGGCACACCCGGTTGTAGTCTGACATAAAGGCGGGAACCAATCAATTTCTGCTGAATGGTTTGAAATAAAGGTGGGAACCAATCGAGTTCTGCTGAGTGTTCAAATTTAAATGTCAACCAATAACAGCTCTGTAACCTCAAAAAAATCCCTAACTTGTTTGTGCCTGTCTATGAAAGAAGCTGTAAGATCCTTGCTCGGGGCCTCTTAGCGTCACCGGCAACGAGTGCGCGGAGGACCGGGTTCGAACCTGCAATAAACGACCCTTGCCGCTTGGCTTTGACTCTGGACTCTGGTGGTTTGTTTTCGGGGGGGTCTTACGAATCGGGGCATATCAGTATCACAGAAAATTATTGCTTCTCTAGGTATGTATATGAGCATTATTTATATTAAAGGAAGGGCTATCCCTGTTTTTTAGCTATTTAAAGAAATGCCACGCATCATAATATATTAATACACTATTCTACTTTCCATGAATTGGGGAAAGCAGAGCTGATTCAGGAAGATGAAATACTTATATTTAAATGCATTCTCTATCTCTATGCCATGTGATTTTTAGCTGGATCTTGCCCTTCCTTTTACATATATGAATTTGAAGAAGAGAAATAGATAGGATATATTTTTTAAACCAAACCTTCAGTGAAAATTATAATGATACTGTTGAACACTGAATCATTAATCATCACTTGCACAGCCGAGAAAATGCTTCAGTTCTTGCCAAACGCACTGTTTACTGAAAAGAGGCCAGCATTTACTGCTGAAAAGATAATGTACTTGGACTCAAAGAAACACAGAAGTAATCTTGGGTATATTAAATATGTTTCTGGAAGCCATTTAATTTGTGATTTGAACCTTAGAACTCCTAAATTAAGGCAATGTACATAAAGAATTGTCTTCCTTACTCAACTGCACTTGTTACACATTTGGACTTTTTTCTACAGAAACAACCACTAAAACACATCAGACTAAGGTGGTTCTCACATTTCTTGAAAAGCATCAGTAAAAAATGAAATTATTTTTTAAGAAGAAATGTCTTAATTAAAATATTTGCAGGGGCACGTGGGTGGCTTAGTTGGTTAAGCTTCTGACTTCGGCTCAGGTAATGATCTCACAACTCCTGGGTTTGACCCCTGCATCAGCTCTGTGCTGACAGCTTGGAGCCTGGAGCCTGCTTTGGATTCTGTCCCTCCCTGTCTCTCTGTCCCTCCCCAACTTGTACTCTGTCTCTTTCTCTCTCTCTCAAAAATAAATATTTAAAGATTACTTATAATAATATACATTTTCTTTAAAATAATTCCTATTTATCAAGATGAAAGTACAGCAAAATAAGAGAAACAAAATCAATGAGAATTTTGCTACTCAAACTCAGCTAATAACTTGGTGCATTTTCTTCTAGTCTTATTTAACCTTGTAAGGTTAAATTTGTCTAGGTAGTTGTAATCTTGTTGTATGTGCACGTTGTGTTTGTAACCTGCTTAAAATTTTTGTATTGAGTAGTTAATTAAAATAGACAAAGCATTAACTCGGTGACTTTATATTTCCTCTACTCTTTGTGATTCAATGTTCTGTTTTCTGTTAGGCTTCAAAAATAATGTCTGAGTTTAAAAAATCATTTAGTCAGATGTGAAAATAATTTACTCATACTATGTAAACTAATTTGACCTTTTCTCTATAAATTTGACAACCTCTCACGCAGTTCCTGAATTCAATGTTGAATTTGATTAATAACCATATTCAGGATCCAATATTTTATATAGGAAATTTCCCATCACCATGCTTTTAAAGAAGATTAAAGAACTACTGTGTTAAATCTGTTTATTCTGTGGCAATGCAAAAGGTTACGAGGGAAAAAACGTCTAGGTTAATTCTCTTATGTTCCTCTTCAGTTATGGTTTCTTTTCATTAACCATCCTGTAATGAAACATTTGGTCACTGTCACCGGTAGGCATTAATTACCAGGAAATACATATTTAAATAGCTCATATTTTAGAGCACTTTAGTGATCACAGGATTTTAAACAGTATCTACTTTAGATTAAGATGTCAGAGGTATCAAAACTTGTGAAGTGTGATGTGAAATAGTCCATATGCTAGACAAAAATAATCTCAATAGAAAGCCATTACATAATCATCACTGTTTTCCCCATGTTTGAGTGACAGTTCCTAATATTCAATTAAGAAACTTACTTACTAGGCTCAGATGGTGATCCAAATCTCAAAGAAAATTTAATTTGTTTGACCCTTGTAACCTGACAGCTTTTATTTTATTTGAGCTTGTGTTTAATCCAATTGCTGCAATGAGGAAAACTAACCTACACCACCACCATCATCATCATTATTTACCACTGAGAGATGGTCAGGTCTTATAAAAGTCGAGGTAACTTTCTTTGGAATATTGATTTAAAATTTGTTTAATGTTTATTTATTTTTGAGAGAGAGACAGAGAGAGAGCGACAGAGAGAGAGAGAGAGAGAGAGAGAGAGGCACAGAAAGAGGGAGACACAGAATCTGAAGCAGGCTCCAGGCTCCAAGATGTCAGCACAGAGCCTGACACAGGGCTCGAACCATGAGATCATGACCTAAGCCGAAGTCAGATGCTTGACAGACTAAGCCACCCAGGCGCCCCATGGAATACCGATTTTATTTTAAAGGGAAATAAGTTCAGAGAACCTGTAACATATTTATTAGCCAACACAAACAGAAATTGAACAAAGCCACAAGATGTAATTAATTTTCCAGTTTCTTAGACATTGCCTTAAAGTAAGATGGGGCTAAATTTGGCCGCTACTATAATGATTCTTACTACAAACAGTTCCCTCCACAACTGCATCTCTTTGGTTGGTACAGTGTTCACTTTGTGTACGTTATTCCTCTGTTTTGTTTTAATATATATTTTATATCGTTTCAATTGTTTCTATCCTACACTGTAACATACCAGTGAACACATGACGATTTATACAGCATCTCCTTTATGTATCTAATAATCTTCTCTTTGTCTGGTTCAGTTTCAAAAAGAAAAAAAAAATGATACAATTCACCTACTGCAGTTGGAGATATAATGAAGCGGATAGACATGTAAGAAGCTAACTTAGTCCAATTTATGCACCCCTTCAGAATATTTCCCAGGAATTTTCTCTTTATTTTCATTTTTTGTTAAGGAAAAAAAAACCCTATAAAATCTTTGAATACTACCATTACATTGACATTCTTACTATACCTCTATTTCAGGGAAAATATTCAGCATTGTAGTATATTTATGTTGAAATAAAATTCATACGTTGGCTCTGACAATGCTGTCAAAAACATAGCACCATGTTTTAAATCATCTGTTTTTCCATCTTTCAGAAGGGAATGACAACATAAATATGACCCCAACAAAAAAGGACCCAGAAGAATAAAAAATACTAATGTATAAGTAATGACCTCATCTCCATTTGTGTTTAATTTTGACACCTACCTCCTTGCTGTGCTGTCTGATTTCAAAATGATATTAAAAAAAAATTCTGGGGTGATTATTTAAAATACCAAAATGGCTGTGTTTGCAAGTGAGCTCATGTATCAGACTATTTACAGATGTTCTCCTAATAGAGTATTCAAAAATTTAAGTACAGTTTAGAAATTCCCAGGGATATAATTTAGGTGCTCTTTGACAATTTACCAAGTTCAGAGCAAATCTTGCTTAAACAAACACTGCCCCCATAACATTCCACTATTAAGAACAAAAGAAATAAAAGCCATATTACAAAATGTTTTATATATACGTGTTATATATTCCCTTTTTATTTTAGAATGAATAGCCATCAAATGAGAAAAATTCAGGAATTACATGTGTGTGCATACATAATTGATATACATTTTTAGATAAAAATATAATATTATATATATTTTATATTTTTTCCTTTCAGTGTAGTGGGACAAACATCTCTTTTCACATAATTTTGCCATACACAAGAAACCCAGAAGTTATTATAACTTTGGTATGCTATCACTGACTAAAAAAGAGAGAGGGAGAGAGAAAGAGAGAGAAGAAAAAGGAAATATACACTTCATTAATCATTTTAACACAGACATGCTAAATAGTATTTAACAGTATCTTCCACAGTGCTAAGAAAAATACTATTGAATTTCTGTTTGGTGGCATCTGGCCTGTTTTCGAGACATCGGCTTGGTTAACAAATTCCCTTTTAGTAAGTGCTTAAAGAAGATGGCTGTATTTAGTCAAGGGAAAGGTACAAATGCCCCTAGTTTGACATTTTTCTATATAGGTTATTTAAAAAGAAAAGTTGGCAGCTGTTCTTACTTTTCCATAGAACAATGGAGATACTCCTACAATTTACTTCCCACAGGAAATTATTCCCCAGAGACTGTACTTGCAATGAGGAGAGTATGTGAAACTCTTCAGCTGAAGTTCACTTAGCTTCTTTCAAATAAGATATGAAATGTGTTAGCTGAGGAAATAGGCTAAAATTCAATCCTAAAATTTATGTTTAAAAATGCTAGTAGTATAATAAAGTGGTTATTAACAAAATACAAGGAATGGTTTTGGCTAAGGACAGATGGAGAGAAACAGTATATACAAGAGTCTTATAAATTTGTGACTTTCTTATAAAAACTTACACAGCCAACTTTATAGGCATTTGTGAATTTAAAAGCTGTGCTTTCTGGCATGATTAGATTTATTTTCTGAAATGAATGTAAGTTCTAAGAAAAGAATCTTATGCTTAAAAGGAGCTAACCTTAAAACTTTGTGAATTTTAGAATGACATATGTTCAAAATGTCATATGATTGATGGGTGTTTTTGTATTACAAGAGAATAGCTGTACACCTTTTGTGATTAAAAATAGTCATCAGCTTTAGTCTGGTATTTGGTGACTCTGTCATCGAGTAGGAGCTAATAGGTGAGATGAGACTCACAGGGTAGTTGGGGGCCCACATGTTATCAGAAGTGACTTGGTACCCAGAAAAAGCAATCAAGTTTGCCTTTGTCTTCCTGTTTGAAGTGAATGTGGTTATCTGTTCAGAATACTGCATTTGCTTATTGAGCTATTAGCTCCTTAGGCCAAAGCAGTTTCTCAGTGACAGAAAGGATATATTCCAGGTTTCCACAGAGAAAAAGGGTAGTAATATCTTTTAATTTGAATACCAACAAAATGGAAACGGATGTTCACTTTATTAGTGGTTATCACCTGTTACTGTAGAAGTGTTGAGTGAATGAGTTATCAGTTAAAGAAAAGGACGACAAAAAAAAGGGTATATGCCTTTAACTGCCCAGTCATTTTGCTGAGAAGCTGAAATAATCTTCAGGTGAATATATCTGTTGTAAGTCACTCTGTTAAATCAGCTGCTTTCACCAACTGTGACACTATTCAGGAGTTTAGAGGAAAAGGCCTTGCTTTGCCTCAGGCCACGCTTCTATTCTTTTTGCTTAATGTGGAGATGAGAGAAGAGATGGAAATCTCAGGTGAAACCTCCAGGAGCAAATGCCCTTGTGCATTACAACTTATTTTTCTGGTCTCCGAGAATCTAAAATAGATTAGTTTTGGTGTCCTCCTGATTTCAGCTTGGTTGGCCAGCTCCTTGTGAGCAAGGGGGCTGTGTTAGCTTCTGAATTGAAGCATTTATGCTGTGATACACAGTTTTCTCTATGAACAATTTGCTAAGCTGTTTAAAAATCACAAAAGAAGAAAGGGACATAAAATGTACCATTAAGTCATTCCCCGAGATTTACAAAGGCTTTAATGAGTTAGAGATGGATGAAAAAGCCTTTTTTGATTCATTAAAGATATCCATCTGATTAGAAGAGATTTTCATCACCTTATCAGCTAATCCAATAAACTGACTATCCCTTTCAAAATGACTCCAATTGGATTCATGTCCATCAGAAGGATTTTCTGAAAACCCCAGAGTACTGTATAAAATTGAAAATTATTATCAAATTGCCACTGGAAAAAAATTTTACTAGATCCTGATAAATCTAGAGGATTAGGGGAAAATGCCCTGAGCTGAAAGGTTACCACAAATCAAAGTTCAGCCTGCATAGTACTCTTCAAGATTATTATTTATCAGTGAAAAAAATCCCTAGGAGAAAATCAGTTTTTGGTAGCTAAAGTAGAACTGTTTCTTAAGGAGGTTGTTTGGTATATTTTTTGCTAACCCCATACAGACCTTGAAAAAATGAACATGACTTTGTATATCTGGAAAATATTTTAAAATGCCATACCAATGAGATAGCTAATGCATGGGGCCAGCTAATCAAATTTCCAGTTTTTGGCTGGTGTGTGCCCCAGTCTAACAAATTAAGATTAATGGGGTGTTAAAAGTCTGTATGGACTTGTCAGGTTTATGCTACAAATAGGGTTAATTTCATCCAAATGTAGGAATTTTAAAAATTAATGTAGATGAACTAAAGCTTTAATAGCCTTTGCTTTTAAGAAACCTATGTTTGCAGGACCAGGCCTATCCACATTGCCTAGCTAATGGGGAAAGCCAAGGGAGGAAAGAAATGCCTTTCAGGTAATAGAGTATCATAAGGTCAGCTACAATGGAGGAATGCCAGATGCTGAAATTTGGAAGCAGATAATTTTACCTATCAGACTAGCCAAAAGCATTTATTCTGGGCCAGTATCTGATACTACACAGGAAGACAGGCCCCCTTTATCTTTTCTCAAAATCACTTTTTTATATAATCTCCACAGAAAACCTAGGGTGCAGATTTTTGCCCTTTGTGGAATACTATGGGTAATGAGAAGAAGTCTTCATAAACCATCTCCAGCATTAAAACAAAACAAAACAAAACAAAACTGGCCATCATTTGTCTACATAATGCCAAACACTTGGATACTTGGAAACATCCACATGTCTGATTGTGTTTTTAACGTGCCATTCAAATGCTATAGACCCAGGAGATGTCTATGTCTAGTTTGAATTGGGTGGTAGTTGAAAAGGCAAGGGCTAACAGAATTTCAACAACACCTTTTTTTATTGTTCCATATACTTTGTTTCCCCTGAGATAATTTCAGCTTAAATCATGGAAGAATACATTTTTAGGATCCCCAAAAGAAGTCAAATGCTTACACTGAAACAGAAACTCATGGTGTTAAAAAATGACATCTACTCAGCACGATGTAGGGGACTGTATGCCACACTTAGATGATCTATGGAGCTTCCACATTTGGCACTTAGTTTTGGCACACTGAGGAGAAAGGGCAACAGACAAAAGGCTGGCCCTGTAAGATCAAACTTTATAGTGGTGTGATTTAAAGAGTACCAAGGATTGTACCTCTCATCAACTATCTCCCACATCTGGACTAAGTATTTTTTCTCGGTTTTGCCTTATTTTCTATATGTTAACATTAAGAATTCTTAATTTGTAGTAGTAAATGTCATCTTTTAAAGTATGATCCCCTCCCCTCCGATGGAGTGGTTAGAAATTACATATTTGTTAAGGATGCACTTAATAAGACTCTATGTCCTTCTATCTGAGACCTTACATCAGGGAAGCGGGCATGGAAAGTGCAAGAGATTGCGGCAAAGCACTTTGCAAGACAGGCCAGACGAGAGCCAGGGACTACGCGGAGAAAGGCAAGGCTGTGAGGAAGGAGCTGGGGCACACACACGTGCAAACATGGGGAAGACGCTGCACCTCCTTCACATCTCCTCTGCAGTCTGTCTTTGAAGCAATCTTAATCTCTACAGGAGCACTACAGGTCAGGGGTCTTGTCTTACTGCATTGTGCTGATCACTGGGTACCCCAGTGCTTCTCACAGGACCAAGCGTATAGTAGATGCACAGCAAATGTTTTTTGAGTAAATCAACAAATGAAGAAAAGAACTGTGTGGTCTGAAAGCTCCAGGTTAAATTTCAAAGACTCTAGACTCAGAGGAATTTCAGGAAGTCCTACAGTTCAACTTGTCTTCGGCTAGCACTTAAACCACACTAAGAGATAGCTTTCAATAATTTTCTTTTTAGAAATTCCCACATCCTTTTCCTCAAAGCATATTTCAGCATCATTTAAAAAAATCTATCTTGAAACCTTCCTTCTATGACTCAAGATCATTTTCCTTCTTAATACAAACAAACTTTTACATACTAATACATCTTTTAACTTTTCCGAGGGTTTGTGCACACATTCCCCTCTTTCTCTCCAGAACAAACTACTCAGGAAACAGGGCAGGGCTTACTGTCTTTATTTTAGCTTAACTTACTTGAAATTTCTGCATTTTTTAAAAAGCAGAAGTTGTAAAATGAGAATGGTCTGAAGAAGCTATACACAAAGTTCGGGAAGCAGTCTCCCAATTCTTTCTTAAAATGGAAGAAAGCTACGGTGCTCAGAGGTTTCTCAGGAGCCTGCAGTGAAGGCAGACCTGAGACCAGAATTCCATTCACTACAATTAATAACAATGTCTTAGTCACTCCATGAAGTATCTGTCACTCATGCCTGCTCACCCAGACATCGGCTTCGCCAAGAGATCCTCATCTCTTTTAAATATGACACAGGCTTTCTATACAGAGATGGATTTTCTTTCATTACCTTGATTCTTAATGATATATACTTGGTTCTCCTTTTCCAAACTGGCTTGGTTGTGGGATAAACCTTGAGGCTAAACCCATTCTGAGAATAAAACCAAGAGTATCCAATGGCTTTAGTAGGGTTATGTAACTGTTAACCCTATTTGAAAATGATGAATTTGAAGGAAATTATCAAGTAAATGTGGATAAATCCTTTTTTTTTTTTCCTTTTCTTTCTAAGATCTAACAAAGAGTACTTTCCACACCATGGGGCATTCCAAGCTCAGGCCATACCTCAGTCCTTGGCTCAGCCTCAACAAGAGTTACAGCCTTAGAAAGAATAACAGAAGCCCAAGTTTATTATTTTCCTAATTTGTCCCAACCACCGTTGAGGCACTCTTCCTATACATCCCTAATTACGACAACCATGAAAGGTTGTGCTAATTTTCTTTGTACTTTGACAAGAACATTGAAATTCAGATATGTTAATGTGTTTCTAGATACCCAGTTGAAAAGTGGCAGGATTTATAACCTGATCTTTCTAGCTCCACTGGACCGAATGTTCTGAGAATGATAAGACTCTTCCCCTTAATCTGAGGTAAACGTGGCAGCACAAGAGACACAAGTTCACTGAGCAGAAGCAGCAGTTACGCCAACCTGTGTCTGCTTAGCTTATATGGACACTGCCCTCTGTTTGCTTAAAACTGATTATCTTTGTAGTCAGAATAAACAAATAATTTGGTTTCCTACTTTTCTAGTTTTTATGATCTAAGTACGTTAACCCCCAAAGGCAATCCTATCTATACATGTCTACAGCATGAAAGAAAAGCTCAAGCTTTGTAGCTTGAGCTACATGTTATGCTACATGTTATGCTACATCAGGCAGATGTAGATCTGGAACTCCACCTTGACAAGTAACATTGGGCTAGTTACCTGCTGTCTTCACATTCTGGTTCCCTTATTTATATAAGAATGTGCTGACACCTTCCGCATGGGATGGTTCTAAGAAACAAGAACATTAAAGAAGGTCCAAAGTGTGGCCAATAGGAGAAACCAAAAAATTATAATTTTTTTATGATTATAAGTTGAATATTAATTTGTATTAATGGTAGCAGTAATAATAATTCTTATTACTTTGCCATAAGCTTTTCTTCCCCCTACAGCATAAGATTTCCTAAAAGCACAATAACAAGTTCATTTGTTATTTGTAATAATAATAATTATGTTTGTTTGTGGGGCCAGGTATTTAAAATAACTTGGGGTGCCAGGGCGCCTGGGTGGCTCAGTTGGTTGATCATCTGACTTCGGCTCAGGTCATGATCTCACGGTTCGTAAGTTCGAGCCCCGCGTTGGGCTCTGTGCTGACAGCTCAGGGCCTCGAGCCTTCTACGAATTCTGTGTCTCCCTCTCTCTCTGCTCCTCCCCTGCTCACACTGTGTCTCTCTCTCAAAAATAAAGATTAAAAAATAAAATAAAATAACTTGCGGAGCTTTAGTAGCTGAGTAGGGTAAGCACTGGACTCTTGATGTAGGCTCAGGTCATGATCTCAGGGTCATGAGACGAGCCCCGTGTTGAGCTCAGCACAGAGCCTGCTTAAGATTCTCCCTCCCTCTCTCTCACTATCTAAAATAAAAAAATAAAAACAAAAATAAAAAGTAGGCTTCCAACCTTTCCTGTGATGGGTTTTGTGTATCTTTTAAAATCTTATCAGTTAGAATGTTAATTCATAATGACAATACAAAATGTGCTTGCAAAATAGCAAGAGTGCAACTTAGTGAACATAAGTTGTTAGCTACATTGGATTACAGATTTTGTTGATATTTAGTAATATTCGGAGAATGATTCTCAATGACTGCTTTTTACTACTCTAATATTTGATTAATGTTATGCCAACCTTGTGAAAAAATATAAATGAAATGACTTACAGACAATAGTGGACAACAATGTCATGACATTAAAATGATATTTCTGCTACTACTACTGTGGGTCGACTGATGTCACACCAGCCTCTTGTTTCTGCTTGTGAGTGGGCCCTGCTTTCCCTGTGGCATTCCCTAATGCGTACTGGCCTCATGCTGTTTTGGCTGTGCAGCCATCTTGATGGGAAACCATGTCAAGCCTTGGAGGTATGCAGGTTGGTCTATATCTACTCTTAAAAATCTCAATACTGAAAAGTATTTTTCTAATGCTTGCTTGTGAATGCTCATAAAATGATTTGCTGTTTCAGCAACTTGTAGACTAGTCAGAAAGTGGTATAAAACCATCAGTTATCACATGGTAATATCTTTTTATTAACTACTGAAATACATCAAGACATTTCATGACAACCGACAATGCCAGATGCTGTTATTGGCCTAAAGGTTAATACACATGCACATTTTCCTACTGAGCTTTTTCTGCATACTTTTCCTTCGTGTAAAATGTTTTTAAAATGTGTGGGAGCATCCCATTTTTTCAACACTCACTTTAATATACATATATTTATGGGCACTCAATTGGCTTTTAAAGTTTCCTGCATAGACATTATTCCTTAAAGTACAGGTACTCCCCACTCCTGATTTGCAAACATGTTATACTTGCAGTTGGGTGTGTGGTAGAGCCCTTCTCCTCTGCCCTTCAAATACCAACCCACTCGTCCTCTGCATGCTTCTGACCTCCAAAAGAAATTTTCTTTAGCAGATATTGTTTTCTTATAGCTGGTGCTTGGAATGATTTGAATCAATCTTTGCTAGTTCACAGTTATTTTGTAGTATTTGGAGTTATTTTGGTATATTTTTCTTTTTGTCCATTTCAGATCACAGTCAACCTACTTAGACATTTTTTTCACCTTATACAACCAAATATTCATTTTAACTCATCTTTTCCCTTGTCTTGCAATGTTTGCCTCTGTCCTTCCATAGTCTCTGCTTTCCCCTCTTCTCTTTCCTGTGTGTCTCAATCGTGAGCCCTCCCAAATGACTCTAATCAAAACTAAAAGTGAGTGGGCACACCACCATCAAGGGAATGTGGACCTTTCATTAAAAAAAAAAAAAAAAAAAAAAACAACTAGAATTGATTAACAAATCCTCGAAAGCCCTGAAAACTATCTTGAAATTTCTCTCAGAACTTAAAAAAAAAACAAAAAAAAACAAAAAAAAAACTGCCTCTCCTCTTTATTTAAAAAAAATTTTTTTTAACGTTTATTTATTTTGAGACAGAGAGAGACAGAGCATGAACAAGGAGGGTCAGAGAGAGAGGGACACACAGAATCTGAAACAGGCTCCAGGCTCTGAGCTGTCAGCACAGAGTCCGAAGCGGGGCTCGAACTCACAGACCGTGAGATCATGACCTGAGCCGAAGTCGGACGCTTAACCAACCAAGCCACCCAGGCACCCCAGCCTCTTCTCTTTAAATAAACCTCATTCCTTCAAGATCCACGATACAGTTAATTTATTTTTGTTTTATCCAACTTTGTGTTAACTGCCTGGACTATTTTCTCTAATTTTCATCTTATGTCTAGTCTTGCAGGTAAACATTTACTTTTTAGGCTTGTGTGGAGCCCAAAACATTACTTACTCTGCTGTTACTATGGGCAAATGATTTTGAGGTTGTAAATAAATGGCTTCCTAATGAAACTCGGGAAAATAAGAAGCTCAGTCTATTTTGTTGGTTGGTGGGCAGAAAGCAGCCCACACCAAATGATGCTAAGTACAGGGAAGCAAACAATGATGGCGGGGCAGCGTTCTCCCGTGAAGCATGCTGGGCATTTCTCGAATGTTGCACTGAGATTGTGTCTATACTTGGGAGGTAATGATGACTGAGAAGTGGACAACTGACAGAGGTCTGCATTCAGCAGCATCTCTCTTTTCCCCTCACTTCCCTAAGTGAAGCTACCCTAACTCGGTCTGTAGGTATTGCTGGCACTGCTTTAACATTACAGGGTTTCTACATCAGGCTGGCAGTTGCAGGGCTTCACAGGTCTATCCTGTCCACAGCAGCAAATCTCTACAGAATTTTTTTTCCCAAAGAGGAATTTTCCTTTGACTTGAGGACATGAGAGTGGGAAGGATGTAGGTCTCATAGTTTGATTTACTAAAATGTAAAGGGTTTTCGGATGGGGTGGATGGGGTTCTGATCTCAAAAGAAGAAAAGAGAAAAATAAGGTAATAAAATAAGTAGAATAGCATATTATAAGCAACAATTTACACTTCACCATTAAGTTTCACATGGATAATGTCATGTAATTTTCCTCAACTTCCTATGATATGGCAGAAAATATCCTAGTCATGTTAGAGATGGAAACACCCAGAATAGAGGAAGTTAAACTTTTCCTCAAGGTTACACAGCTAGTAAGGTCCAACAGAGGGAGGAACCGAGGGAGTTTGTGGGCTGGAAACGTGATGAGAAGAATGAAGAATCTAACTCAAATATGTGTAAATTGTTTAGTCTTTAGTAAAACTTCATTGAGCTTTGCCAACAACTATGAAAACCCATATTTCTGATATTTAGTTTGCAAGAGCCCCATGAAAGCTCTTCAAGACATACTTAAGTTGCTTTTGATAATATTTGAAATTCCCTAAGTTGAAAGTGAGACACAGGCCTCCAAGTTTAAGAGTTATATTAAATGTAGAACCTGAAAGATCTGAGGTAAATTTAGAGCCCTAGAGACTGAGACATCCCCACAAAGTGCTACTTTCATGTCTGGAAGAGAAAAGCTATTTTTGGAATATAAATGGTTAGAAATCAAACATGATGGAGAACCCTCTCTGCTAAATGTTAAATATTCAGGTCCTCTTGATGACCCGTAATTCACAGTAAGACCCAAATGCCTAATGTCTTTTTAGTGAGTCCAATGATAAACTAAAAGCATGGTTCCAGGTGAATTAAAAAATATACTTTTTGTAAAGAACTAAAGTCTTTTGATAATCAGAAAAAAAAATTCAGACAGAGGGGTAAAATGACATCTTTTGTGAATCTTTCCTAGTGTCTGTTCGGTCTCCTTGATGAATTCCATTATCACAAAAATGACCTTTCCAGTTCATATCTCTTTTGAGGCTAATGCAATTCTTCTCCATTCTGTTATAATGAAAGTATTACATGGATAACTATCCAGCATTATCTTCCAGAAGGAGAACTAATTTGGGAAAGAAATGAAGTACTTTAATATAATATCAAATCTCTCTCCTTATTTTTTTTTATCCTTGTAGAGACCTGGTGGGTAGAACTAAGCAAGTTCATGCACATGGTAAATACACTGAGCTCCCTACCTAATGTAGAAGTAATTTTTATTACCACATTGGTGAGCAGTTATATGAATGCTTAAAAAACAGAGCCTCGGATAAATTCAGAGGCATAAGTTGCTGAACATTCTGCAGACACCTTCTGTTGAATTTTCTTTTCAGAGATGTGTAAATGAAAAATATGAAGATCTGTGGCACACTTCCTAGATGCACGGCAAGTTTTGAATGTGTACTGCCTGTCTCTACCTGTGAGAAGCGTCAAGATGTGCTGGATATGGTATAAACATTAATTATGTACTCTTGTTAATTGTATATTCCTTTGAAGTGGTAGCAAACTGCAAGGTAGCGTATGGTGGAAAGAGCTAGGGATAATGATGGGAAGCTTCCTTAGACAGGTTCGTGCATGCACAAATGTAAAGTTTTTGGTGAGCTAATGCATCTTCCCCCTGAGAAACTGACCCTGATTTTCAGTCCTTTCTGAAGAAGTGGCTTCTCGAGGAATGCAATTACTGACAGTATACTGATCAGTTCAGTTAGCATATAGCACACAGATCCAAACCATGATGCATATTCCTAGTCAGGTCACATGGTTTTAGGTCAGGCCTGTCACACCCTTTGCAGGGGTCCAATTAAATGAATATATAAATCCCTGCTTGTTCCACATGATAATGAACGTCTCCGTGTAATTCCTCAGAATAGGTAAAACACTTTGTTAAAATGCCTTTACTATTACACTCTCTATGAGACAATTAGCTGGCAGCGATTTTAATTGCTATGTTGTGGATGTGGAAATTGAGGCTCGGAGATTTTAAGGAGTTTACCTAGGTCATAAGTGTGGGCTACAACAATGCGAATTATGTTAAAAATTTGGGAAGTAGAAGGCAATTGGGTAGAATAAGGAGCCAATTTACTCACACCTATATTGATTCTGAAATTAATGTCTCCCAACACTTAATATGTCCCCAATTTTGCTGAATTTAGATATCAGTTAAATTAACCTCATGGAATTAAACAAGAGTTTTCAATATTTTTAAAACTGAAAGTAATACTAAGAAAGTGGAAAGTAAAAGCCTCATTTTGCTTTATATAACTGGTAAAATAGCAAAGATATCTCAGAGATTTTTCTTCTAATCTGCCACCGTGTTAACATCCTGGGGTTACACTGTTTATGATCCAGTGAATAAGAGCATTATTAAAAGGTAAATATTCATTTCTCAGTTTGTTATTTTCCCCTCTTTTATGCAATTCTGAATCTAATTTTGTTTTCTGTCTGTATATCATTCTGCACTTTCCACTACTGTGGTATTTTTCTCTTTTTTCTTTTTTTAACTTCTGCTTATACATTTTAGTTCTGGTCAAGTATGGTGACATTAAACTCTAACCCCCCAGTAGCACTGTCTCTATGACTACCTTTCACATCCCTTTCAAAGTGGCATATTTCCTTTGGCTGGGATGCTGCAGGTTTGGGATTTGTAGATCAGAGCCTGACTCTTAACTCGGTCCTCCAGCTCTTAATATACACTTTTCATCTATACCGTCCTTGACACCACACAGACATCCTATGTTGAAATCTTTTTTAGAACCTCGATCTGTCTGCTAGACTAAACAGAGACAAGGAAACAGGTAATGACAGGATTGAAACATGGTTTGGGGATCTTGGGAGGAAAAAAGAAAGTAAAAAAAAGTTTTTTGATGAACAACATAGTCACCCAAGCTTGTGGTGTCTCATCAGAACCTCTCAATGTTTGGAAGTTTTCCCAAGTCTTGCCCTAGTGAGACAGCAAAGACTTATTAGATCATTGTGTCTGTTTCCCCACCTGGGCAGGAAAGAGTCTCCCATACGGAGAACATATGGCTTGGTCTTAGATTAGCAACAAAGAATGTCAGTTGGCAGACAGATGGAGGAGAAGCAGAGGATCGTGTGAGCTTTACTAGTCTGGACCTCAGAAATGAATTTTAAAAAAATCATATCCAATTAGTTCAGTTATGAAAATAAACACTGACCAACCTACGCAGAGGAAGAAAAGCTAACATTTACTGAACACATAGTAAAATCTACCCAGTATCCTGCAGAGCTTCTTTTCTAATCCTCGCCTTAATTGTTTTATTGTCTCCATTTTACAGATGAAGAAAGTGAGGTTCAGAAGGTGGGGTCATTTTGTCCAAGTTCACACAGTTAGTCAGCTGGCAAAGCTCAGAGTCATGTTTCCTGGAGGTAATAGTTCAGAGAACATAAAAATGACTTTATAGAACTTTCTAGTTACTTTTTTCACTTTTTTTTTTTAAAACGTGGATGAAGGGCAGCTCCCTCTCTTTTTTCAATTGTAAAACTCAATGAATTTGCTACAGCCTGATGCTTATACTGCTTAATGACACTGGGAATAAAGAAGTGGACTTTGGGGAACAGAAACGAGAAAGAGGTTACATAAATAGGACAGGTATAAAATATTAAATTATAAATGTTTGTAGCCTCTCTACATTCCTGCCAAGGAGGGAAGATTCTTATATGCTGGTTCAGATTGAGAGCTGTCCTTTGTTGACCAGAATCTGAGTGCAGGCAGGGGGCAGGTATCTTTTCCTAAAGTAAAAGAAACACGAATGCAATATTTATCTTTATCGTGAAGGGAGAGGGTCTAAAGGGGGTGCAGTTGGGAATGTTTTGTTTTCCTTTTTCTTCTGTACTTCTAATATGGTAGTTTTGTTTTATTGTATCTGTTCATATTATTTAACTTCGGTTCCTAATTCATGACCTCAAAAGGTGAAGTTGTTAGAGAGATGGTCTGGAAGTTGGAGAGTGGGAAGAGTCCCAGCACAGTGGTGGACTGTTTGGGAGAGGTCAAACGGAGAGGGAGGGACACTTTAAAAGAAGAATAATGACCAACTTAGAAATTTTTACTCAGAGGACCTGACTTTCAGAAATAAAAATGAACCCTCATACACTGTCAGTGGGAATGTACAGCCATTACCGAAAACACTGTGGAGACTCTGCAAAAATTAAATACGGGACATCTGTATGACCCAGCAATTCCACTTCTGAGTATTTATTCTAAGGAACTGAAATCAGAATCTTGAAGAGGTACCACACTCCTGTTTTCATTGTGGCATTATTCACTATAGCCAACATATGGAAACAAATGCCCATTGATTGATAAAGGAATAAAGAAAATGTGGTATATACATACAATGTAAAGAAAGAAAGAAATCCTGTCATTTTCACCAGTATGGATGGGTCTGGAGAACATTATACTAAGTGAGATAAGTCAGACACAGAAAGACATACACTGTATGATTTCACTTTTATGTGGAATCTAAAACAGTCAAAGTCATAGAAGTAGAGTAGAGTGGTGGTTGCCAGGAGGTGGTGGAAGAGGAAAAAAGGAGGTGATGGTCAAATGGTACAAAGTTTCATTTATACAAAATAAATACGTTCTGGAGATGTACAATATGGCACAGTGCCTATAGCTGACAATACTGTATAATATACTAAAAACTGCTATGAAGGTAGATCTAATGTTAAATGTGTTTACCACAAAAACATTATTATAATAAAGGGTATGAGAGAAAAATTTGGGAGGTAATAGATGGGTTTATGGCTTTGATGATGGTGACAGTATGATGGGTATAATTCCCAAATTCATTGAATTGAACACATTAAATATGAAAAGCTTTTTATACATCAGTTATTATTTCTCCATTAAGTGGGTTTATTAAAAAAAATTATAAAAG